>NC_041386.1:285453950-285512443 GCF_002162155.2 Triticum dicoccoides
CTGGCCGGATCTCGGTGGTGTCCGGCTCGGATCTGATACGCGGGGATGGAGGGTGAGCGCGAGGAAGGTGCGGCAGCGAATGGACTTGGAGGGGAGGAAAACATCGTCGTCAAGGCTCGCAAGGAGGACGTCGCCGTGGCCGCGCCGGTGGATGTGGATGTTGGTGATCACGTGGATCTCGCTGACGGGGAGGCGCTGGTCGGATCTGCAACCGCGGTGGCATCTCCCGAGGAGCCGGCCAGGGCGCCTACCAAGGTGCAGGGGTCGCGGAATTCTGGTTCTCAGTTTACTCCATGGCATACTTTGGTGCATGCTAATACATTGCTGCCGCTAATGGTGTGTGTTGGTGTGCGCAGAAGGTTGGATCTGCGGACGCGAGCGGGAGGAAGAAGGGGAATGTGCTGAACGGCAAGGTGGTGTCTGCCTCGGCGGCACCGCGGGGGAAGAAGCCCGGTCTGTCGCAAAGCGCCTCCTTCCCCGCGAGAGGGACCATCGGCGCCAGGAAGGGCGGCGCTATGACCTCCCTGGCAAAGCAAGCCAAGCCAGAGGGGAAGGGTGCCGTGCCAAATGGAACTGCAGCTTCATCTGGTTAGTTTTGGGCTTGTCCTAAGTTAGCCTGTGACGGTTGCTGTTGGGTTCACGTACATAATTGGGGTGGAATTGCAGGACGGGGCACGGAGAAGAAGGGGAATTTGGCTCAGATTCCTGCCGCTCATCAATCCATGGTAGGTGCTGATCTCAATTAGTCGGTTACTCGGATGTCGAAAGTCTGTAGGTTTTTAGTTGCATTTTAGTGAACTTAGTTTCTATTTTCTTTGACGTAGCCTATGAAGCCTGAATCGGTGGACTCAACTCCAAACGACACTCCTTCTGAAGTCCAAGAGTAAGTCAGTATTACCAAACCACATTTTTGGGCATTCTTGCATTTGACTTTGTGGTTTCGGTTATTGCTTTATCTGTACCGTACAATCAAAGGTAGTCCACTGTAGTGTTACACTAATTGATCAATGAAATAAAAACAATTTTTTATCTGAACTTGTTGCTTTCTTACACTCAAATGGTTGGCATTCTTTCACAGGTCAAATGAGAACACTGCCAAACCTTACAGGCAGTCATTTCCAGCGAAAATGGAGGATGATGTGCACTCCACTACATCGTAAAGCCTTTTTGTGTTCACAATTGTTGCTCAGTTATTTTTTACGATGGCGTTAATACATAATGCTGCCATTTGGTGTTGTGTTACAGGAGCACGAATACTCAACGCAAGAATGCTGCTGCCTCTGGTTTTAGTTTCCGATTGGAGGAGCGTGCTGAGAAGCGCAAAGAGGTAACTAATTTCCACAGTGGCATGTGTTAATTAGTCGTTGCATGTTTGTTTCTGTTTTATATTAAGCATGCACTTGTTCCTTTCTTTCAGTTCTTAAAGAAACTTGAGGAGAAAATTCATGCCAAGGAGATTGAACAAACGAATTTGCAGGAAAAATCTAAGGTGAGAACTACTTTCATGTAAAGCCTTTTGATCATCTGTATGCTTTGATTCTAAGAATTAGTTCATTAGTCTATGTGAGAGCTGCTTTTGTATAATTCATGTAAAACCTTTTTGATCATCTGTATGCTTTGATTCTAAGAATTAGTTCATCACTCAGGAGAGCCAAGAGGCCGAGATTAAAAGGCTTAGGAAGAGCCTGACATTTAAAGCAGCCCCCATGCCAAGCTTCTATAAGGAGCAGCCTCCTAAAGTTGAGTTGAAAAAGGTACTTATGTCGATACACTTTTTCCGAAGTTGCTTATTTCTTCGTTATAAATAGTTCCATATGATTCAAATGTATCTGTTTTTTCTCTTTGAAAGCATGAATGACATATGGTTTGATGAGTTCTAATGCGGTAGGATAAATAATCTTTCTATGGTTCTATTTCCTGTTGTTAGAATAACGTAGAGATGTTACCAACTCTTTGTCTCTGGCTTGCAGTTTCATTTTTCTTTGTTAGAATATGTTTGTTTCAAAATGCATAGGATTGTTAGAGCAGGCGGATATTTGAATGCTCGCCAAGAGATCTTGCATAACTAGCTGTAAGTTACAAGGATGATAGGATACCAGAAATTACAACTGATGTATAGCTTTCTGTTCACAACGGGCCACACTTGTTAGAGAAGATGAGTATGTGAATACATGTTACGAGATCCAGTAAACTAGATGTATGCACTGATGCATTTGAGAGAAGATGAGTATGTGAGTACAAGATAAGAGATCCAGTAAGCTAGGCGTAGTCTGTTCCAAAATGCATTAATAAATTTGTGAATATGTTCTGTTTTGATGCCATATCTGTTCCGAAAAGACAATGTTTTAGCAAGTAAATCCAGACACAACTATCACTCCCTAGCAAATTTGAGTGGTGCTTCAGTACCAACTAAGGTCTGTGTTCTTGAAAAACATTTTATTTAGCGAGTCTTCTTGCTAGGATGCATAATTTGTTACAGGCTTACTCAAAATGCATGATTTTAAGATGCATTGTCCACATAGGCTTTTAGTAAAAATGTGTAATTCTGGGTATAACACTTTAAATGATTATGTTTGTCCTTAGTCCCTAATATGTATCATAGTGCACATTGGTTGCGAAAGTCAATCTTCACAAACTTTCATCAAGTTTATCGAGACAATTATCTATGCTTACAATACCAAGTATATATATCATATGAATTTTTTTATGATGAATCTAATGATATTGATTTGGTATCCTAGATTTTGACAACTTTTTCTACAAACTTGGTCAAAATTCACAAGTTTTGACTTGAAAAAAAAATCTAATACGCACTATATTTTCGGACGGAGGAGGTATGGCAAAATTCCATTGGCTTGTCAGTCTTGGAGGACTTTCTGTGTTCAGTTTCTGCTTTCCATTTCATATAATCTCTGTCCCAAATTACTTGTCTTAGATTTTGTCTAGATACAGATGTATCAACACTAAAATGTGTCTACATACATCCGTATCTAGACAAATCTAAGACAAGTAATTTGGGACGGAGGGAATACTTGCTAATTTTCAATTTTATTGCACATTACCTTTGCACCCATGCCAAGAGTACCACCGAATGTTCATTGGCTCATGGATAAGGCCCTATATATATTTTTTTTCTTACGGTATATTTTTATGTCAAAAATAAGACAAAACTTACGAAACATAAAATTACGGTGCATTGATGGTAAAATAGAGGGGGGTGAAACATAAAATTACGGCGCTATTCGTCACCCTGGGTGAGGAACTCTTATTCCTCACCCCAGCCAAACTGTACACGCCACACATGCACTGAAATTTATGTTGGGTACCTGAGGTAAAGTTACGGCGTGGAGTTGAGGGCCACCTGAGGTAAACTTACGGCATGGAGTTGAGGGCCACCTGAGGTAAACTTACGGCATGGAGTTGAGGGCCACCTGAGGTAAACTTACGGCATGGAGTTGAGGACCAGTCTTGCCACGTAAATTTATGACACACGCCAGCACAGTTGTGTAATATGCTCTGTTTAATTAGTTTGACCAAGGCATTTTTGCATGAATATTTTATTTTGCACAACATCTGTACTTTCTGACCGCCACATCAAATTCAGCCACGCTGAAAATCTGAGCATTTCCAGCCTGCAAATACTTTTGGATCAATCAGTTGCCAGAGAGATTTTTGAGAGAAAATTATCACAAAAGCACGGACATTTTCCTGCCTGAACGCCACCTGAAAGACGCAGGGTGCAAAACAAAATCTGAAGCTATCTTACATGCTATGAACAATATGTTTTCGACCAAGCGGTCAGCTTGGTAAGCTACCTACGAAAATTTGCGATAAAAAAAGGTTTCCTATTTATAGTTTACAGCAGCCCCTTCCACCTTCCAGAGACCACTAATACATCAGAGGTTCTTGCTCTCAATCCAACATAACCAAACAGAAAATGATGTTTCAGCTGTAGTTCCTTTGCCCAACATTTAGAGGGCTCTCATAAAGAATATTGAGCACCACCCTGTTTTCCATGCAGATCCTCATGAAAAGCTAGCCGTCCAACTTTGTCTGTGCCATAGTGTTGCATCCTAAATTCTCCGATCACAAGCTGATCACGGGAGCAACAACACTATCTGCCAGATGCAAAGAAATTCAAAGATTAAGTGACTTCTTTTTTTGCGGGCAAAAGATTAAGTTGACTTTACAGCATGGATTTTTTGATGCAGAACATAGAGTATACAAAACTGCCCTACGTACGACCAGACAGCACATGCTATGGCCCACAAACTGATAATCTATGATTTGTCTAATTGTACTGAGTGTTGGACGGAAATTCATTGTACGTATAGCAAGGTTGTAGAGTATAAGGGTGATGGTGCATATGCAATCATAATTAATACATAAAACAGATATGAATTACAGTGACATCCTTTCATTGTTGTCGTGACACCATGCTTCTACCGTTCTAGTTATTAACCTACTTTAATAATTTACAGTATCCAAGAATATGAATAAGACAATAGTATTGAAAACAGCAAATTTAGAACTTAGATTGCATCTAACGAAGAAAGAACCATGGACATAAAACGAAAATCAGTTTCTTGGTAACGTTGGATTTACTCAGAAAACTATGGTGCCGAACATTACTTCACAAGAGATTATGCAGAATACTGATATTTGAATGGATAACTCTGGAAGATAGAAAGATATGTTAAAGAAGACTAAAATCAATGCTTTTCAGTCTATAAGAATCTGAATGAAAAAATGGTGATATGGATATTCCGTAAAATCAATGGCTTAGCAATAAACAAAAATTATATTCGCTTCAATAAAATGTGCCTAAACATATGCTAAATCCATAAGCTCCAGTAAAAAGTAGGAAGTTGATAATTTAGGATTCTTGTTTTAGTAACAAATGGTTGATGTATGTGTACTATTTTGGTAGCAACGAATATTTCGCGTGATAAGATAAGAAAAATCATTCTATGATGCATCAGAATTCATGCTTTGGTGTCATGCAGAAAGTAAGCCATTGTTTTCCAAATTTTTTACATGGAAAGCTGCATAGCTAGTCATAGGTTAGTTGTTAAAAAATATCATAGAGGTTAGTCGGCATCAATAAAAAAATATAGCTAAGGCACATTATAATCCATTCTGATTCTGCAGCTACAGAGCCAAGATATCTCTCATCTCTTCAAGTTAATATAAATCCTGAAATCAGTACAATAACCCAATTATCTTATAGCCAACTGTTCTCTTCAAGCTAATGAATATGCTCCAATACTTGTCCTCTTAGTACTAGCTATAATGTCTGTTCATTTTCTTTTGGCTAAACTGTTGTCTGCAAGCTAATATAAATCCCCAAATCAGTACATACCTATTTACAGTATAGCCAACATTTTATTGCTTAATTCTATCAGTACGACTTGAGAGAACCAGAAACCACAAAGATCTAATAATGAATACACTAATTATCTCTTATTGCTTAATCTAATAATTAACTTTTGATGGATCACAATAGATAGAAAGAAACACACCATATGGCCTGACGAGTCATTACTCATTAGATGCAATAGGATCGACACCTCTGTTTATGGAAGATAGAAGAAGATTAGTAACCTGCAAGCAGCTGTAGGTCAGAGCCGGAGGAGAACACAAAGTGGTCGCGGCCGAACTAGTGCCGGGCGAACATCACCTAAACTGTCTCTGTGACCAGCTGACCAACCAGGAGGCAAGATTCTACTTGCACGTCTACTGCGAACTAGATTGGGAATTCAACTAACTGAAAATTATTGAAGCAAGCAAAGATGGCTACATATACCCACGTGACTAGATGAATGATTATTAGTGTTAGAGCTCGAGGACGCTGGTTGTGGTGGACTCCAGCTTGCCGGTCAAGTCCTTAGCCATTGGGGCCCCTTCAACTCCACCACCGGGAGAACCCACATCCACCGGCTGGTAGTCAAATCAGGACCTCGAGGGGCGCCGGAGCACCCAGATGCATGGATATCAATTTGGGAAGAACATGACAAAGGGAAACGTAAGCGGGAGCTAACTGGAATTTGGGAACGGAAATCACTAAAATTGGGGTTGCTCACCTCCTCCCATGCAGTCAAAAGCCCAACCAAACTTCAATCCAAACAGAGGCAATGCTATCATGTAGCAGCCCATGCACGGACGCCTAATCCACTGTCGCGGTCACCTGCCACAGCTCCGGCGGGGTCACCAGCCACATCTACGTGCACAGCGCGGCCCTAGACCTATGCAGACGCCACACACCACGGCGACCACCCATCGCCGAGACCATGCCGGTCGAGCAGCACGCCGCCCCACCAGCATGCCAAACAATGGCTTCACTCCCAGCCAAATCGCCGCCAAGCACCATGCCGCCGTTCGCCTGAAACCGTACACAGCAGATTAGGAAAAGACGGGGAGGTGCGGAAAAGACGTGTAGGTTTTTTTTAAGCAAAAAAAGGACGAGGACGAGGGCAGGCATCGAGTCAAGTCAAGTCATCAAACGTAGAAAAACCTCAACCCCGTTGTAATCTTACGGTGGGCTTTTGCCTCGATCAAATGAACCGTGGCTTGGTTAGACCCAAGCAAGATGTGGCTCGGTCGATCGATTAGGGTGAAGAATTACTTATTCTTCACCCTGGGTTATTAAACACCACACGCCCGCGCGCGCGCGCACGGCGGCGCGCACGCACACGCTACCATAATGCTTCCTGATGATTAAAATTTAAAGGTTAACGTAGAATATTTACTGCATCCACATCAGTGTAGCATTGAGATAACTATACAACTCATAATGCTTCTGTGGTACTGACTCGATAGGTCTTGTTGTTTTGTCTGACAACTATTTGGAATAGTGGATCAACAGGTTTCTTGCTAATCTAGGTGACTAGGTGACTAGGTTTATGATATTAGTTGATGCACATTTGATATTCCAGGATCTAATAACACATTCTCCATTGTATGTCATTGGTTCACAAGTTAGATTAAGTTCCTTATTTGTTGATGATGTTTGATCCTTATTTGTTGATGATGTTTGAGTGCTTTTCCTCGTGTATATACAGTGTATATCTGCTAGTTTGTACTAAGATGTTAGAATTGCTTACTGCATGTCCTGTTCATGTAAATATTTGCGATGCTACGTTCGTAAACATAGCATCCTGATATAAACTTGTGGCCTTTTGCAGATTGCACCAACACGTGCTAGGTCACCGAAGCTTGGCCGACACAAGCCAACCAGTTCTGTCACTGCTGCTTCTGCAGATGGCTCCGTCTCATGTGAGAGCCCACGGCGCACAACTAATCCAGCCAAGGTAAACAGAGGTGCGGAAAATAATAAACCTCGGGTTACTGCTAGCAAACCCGGCCAGAGATTGGTCACAAAAGCTCCCTCCGTAGCATCTATCACTGCAAAGGCTGAAACGAGACCTATCGCTACAAAGCAGAAAACCTCCAAGACAAAACCAAAAGTTTCAAGAGAAAAGGTACAGCAGCTGCAAGAGAACCCAGTAGAAATCCCTCCTGCAGAACCTTCTGCCTTGGAAGGGCTTGCTGCTGAACCAAGTGTTGAAGATGAGACAGGACTTCGCTCGACTGCCCCTCCGGTCACTTCAAATGAGGTACTGGTCCATGGCTGATCTGTCGCGCATTTTATTTTATTTTCGTCCTCCTTGCAGTCCTGTGAATAGTGAGGTGTGTGCTTCATGGAAAGTTGAATCGCTCAAAGTATCGTGGAATTATTATTTTTGTAGTAGCTATCTTTTTTCTTCAGCTTGTCATTGAGCATGCAGTGTATATTGAATTTGTACGTGGGGAACATGAATGCAACTTGTGGAATTCATTTGTGTTCAGAAATTCGTATCAGTTATCTTTTTGGAACTTGATATTTGGCACACACCACACTACTTTTCATCTAATTAAGTGCATGCATGCATTAGAATGACTCACTTCGTCTTATTATATGCATACACTAGAGGACAAAAAAAATCTGACATCATCCTAGATTCTCTCTACCAAAAATTCAAAATGTTTTATAGCTCAAACCATCGGTCGGATGCAAAAACAATTTCCATATAAAAGATATGTTGCAATGAGATCTTTGAAACTAGATCTCATGTTCGTACTCGCTCCGGAGGTGTTTAATAGCTCAAACCATGCGTAAATTATCAGTTCTATGGCGGAGTATATTATCATGTCATTTACACAAAAGTTACCGGATGTGTTTTTGAAATCCTTTCCCCTGGCTCAAAATTATCACGGTGTTTGCGCATAACTTATCAGCTGTGTTGTGCATAAATTAACATGCCTTTTACATGGATTGAGTGAAGTTCAGATATCCCAAAGCACACAGATGCATCAACGTTTAGCAAAAGACATGGTTCATGAAGGAAATAGCCCTAGAGGCAATAATAAAGTTATTATTTATTTCCTTATTTCATGATAAAAGTTTATTATTCATGCTAGAATTGTATTAACCGAAAACATAATATATGTGTGAATACATAGACAAATAGAGTGTCATTAGTATGACTCTACTTGACTAGCTCGTTGATTAAAGATGATTATGTTTTCTAACCATAGACATGAGTTGTCATTTGACTTGACCCATTTCGTTAGCTTAGAACTTGATCGTTTTAGTTTACTGCTATTACTTTCTTCATGACTTATACATGTTTTTATGACTATAAAATTATGCAACTCCTGATTATCGAAGAAACACTTTATGTGCTACCAAACATCATAATGTAACTGGATGATTATAAATGTGTTCCACAGGTGTCTCTGATGGTACTTGTTGAGTTGGCATAGATCGAGATTAGGATTTGTCACTCCGACTATCGGAGAGATATTTCTGGGTCCTCTCGGTAATGCACATCACTATAAGCCTTGCAAGCAATGCAACTAATGAGTTAGTGTTTTTTTTGAAAAGGGGGACAACCCCGGCCTCTGCATTGGAAAGATGCATACGACCACCTTTATTAACAAGCAAATAGGTTCAACACAAGTCTAAAAGTCTTGAACAAAGCTGCTCATAGAGAGGTAAGGAACGAAAGTAGATGCCACAGCCGGCAGGCAAAAGATAGAAAGGAAAACTAATTGCCTATCCTATTACATGACCGCCATCCAAACCGGCTGAAAATATCCTGTGCTACCATCTCCCATCGGATAGATCCAGTAACCAAACGCTCCATGGCCTCCGTCGGAATGAGTACCACATACGAATCAAAGCCATGGCTCGGAATATAACCTGCAAAAAATGAGTAGCTGATGTTCTGTTAAATACCAAATCATTTCTGCAATTCCATATAGCCCATAATAACGCACATACTCCTACATGAATGTGTCTCGCTGTTTGGGACTCTATCCCATCCAACCACGTCCCAAAAACCGTGTTAATATTATGTGGAGGAGTTATATTAAAGGCTGTGTTCACTGATTGCCATAGAATCTTTGCCATAGGACAATCTAGAAATAGGTGCTTAATTGTTTCATCCCTGTCACAAAAGCTACAGCGAGAGGATCCAATCCAGTTGCGTTTAATCAAGTTATCCCTAGTTAAAATGACTTGTTTATGCACAAACCACATGAACACTTTAACTTTCAAGGGAACTTTGACATGCCAAACATGTTTCGACGTAGGAATAGTACTAGAATTAATTACATCCAAGCACATGGATTTAACCGTAAATTCTCCATTCCTAGTAAGTTTCCAACACAACTGGTCCGGACGTTGAGAGAGTTGAACATCCATCAGTCTTCTTACAAGATGGAGCCAAGCTTCCCAACTTTTGCCGGCTAATGCTCTCCTGAAGCTATGAAGCTAATATTTAGAGGCGTGGACTGACATACAGACTCAACGGTTGCATCTCTCCGTTGAACAATACTATAGAGAGAAGGATATTGCACTGCCAGGGGCGTATCCCCTAGCCAGGTATCCTCCCAGAATCTTGTAGAAGTACCGTTACCAACAACCATCTTGGCCCGGTTAAGAAAGAGCGATTTAACTCTCATCAGGCCTTTCCAGAAAGGCTAATCCATCGGCCTCACTGTCACCTGGGATAAGGTCTTGGATTGAAGGTACTTATTACGCAGAATCTGTGCCCATGTGGCCTCGGTCTCTCGAGAAATCTTATACGACCATTTGCTAAGAAGACATTTGTTTTTTACCTTAAGATTTTCGATACCAAGACCCCCTTGGTCCTTCGGTCGACAAATAATGTCCCATCTAGCTAATCTATACTTTCTCTTCATCTCATCACTTTGCCAGAAAAAACGGGATCGATAGAAATCGAGTCTTTTCCGAACTCCCACTGGTACTTCGAAAAAAGACAAAAGGAACATGGGCATACTTGTGAGCACCGAATTAATAAGAATTAACCGGCCTCCATACGACATCGGTTTGCCCTTCCAGCAGCCCAGTTTCTTCTCAAATCGATCCTCAATGCACTTCCATTCGCTATTTGTTAGCTTACGATGATGAATGGGTATACCTAAATACGCAAAAGGTAACGCCCCCAATTCACACCCGAACAATTGCTTATATGCCTCTTGTTCCTCCTTGGCTCTTCCAAAGCAGAACAATTCACTCTTGTGAAAATTAATTTTCAGACCGGACAATTGTTCGAACAAGTATAACACCACCTTCATGTTTCTCGCCTTTGCCAAGTCATGCTCCACAAAGATGATAGTATCATCAGCGTACTGTAGGACAGATACACCTCCATCAACTAGATGAGGTACCAAGCTACCTACCTGTCCAGCATCCTTAGCCCTTCCTATTAGAATTGTCAACATATCAACTACAATGTTGAATACAATAGGTGACATTGGATCTCCTTGTCTTAGGCCCTTATGTGTTTGGAAATAGCGACCTATGTCATCATTCACTTTAATTCCAACATTGCCTTTTTGCGTGAAAGATTCTACCTGTCTTCGCCAGGCTTGATCAAAATCTTTCATCCTCAACGCTTGTTGAAGGAATGGCCATTTGACTTTGTCGTACGCTTTTTCGAAATCCACTTTAAAAACCACCCCATCTAGTTTTTTTGTATGGATTTCATGGAGCGTTTCATGCAGGACCACCACCCCTTCATGGATGTTCCTATCCGGCATGAAGGCAGTTTGGGATGGCTGCACCACAGAATGCGCAATCTACGTGAGCCTATTTGTCCCAACCTTGGTGACTATTTTGAAACTTACATTCAGAAGACAGATGGGCCTAAACTGCTCAATTCGGACCGCCTTTGTTTTCTTAGGCAACAAAGTAATAGTTCCAAAATTCAGATGAAACAAATGAAGCTGTCCAGCGAATAAGTCCTGGAAGATCGGAAGCAAGTCCCCTTTAATAATATGCCAACACCTCTTATAAAACTCCGCCGGAAATCCGTCCGGTCCCGGAGCTGAATTATTCTTCATTTAAGAAATAGCTTCAAACACCTCTTTCTCTGAGAATGGGGCATTTAAAATATCATTCTCATCTGAAGCCAACTGAGGGATATCCTCATTCCGCGACTCATCTAGAGATACGAAATTATCCTCCGGAGGCCCAAATAGTTTCTTATAATAATCAGTGATGTATAGTTTTAAATTTTCCTGCTCTACAATCGTCCCTTCATCTTGCTCAAGCTGAAAGATCCTTTTATTTAATTGCTTGCCATTGGCGATCATATGAAAGAACTGAGTGTTGGCATCCCCCTGGACCACTTTGCGAACCTTCGCCCGCAATGCCCACTTCAATTCTTCTTCTCGCACAAGCTCTTTCAATCTCATCTCCGCATCTAGTTTAACATGAAGTTCCGTTGGATCTAGGATTGTGCACTCGGCTTTTACATCTAAGACCTGAATAAGGAAAAGGAGCCTTTCCTTTTCGACCTTATAAACCCCACTAAGATGCTTAGCCCACCCACGTAAGAAACTTCGCAAGTGACGAATCTTATTCTGCCATCTCTCTATTGAAGTTCTTCCTCCTGAATCTTTAGCGCATTCCCTGGCTATAAGATCAAAAAGCCTTCTCTCTCAAACCACGCTAGTTCGAAAGAGAAGGTATTCTTGTTCCCCATGTGTGTTGCCTCACCAGAGTCAACCAGCAAAGGGGTATGGTCCGAGATTCCGTGCGATAAAGCCTGGACGGTGACTAGAGGAAACTTCTGTTCCCAGTCAACGCTCGCGAGGACACGGTCCAGCTTCTCAAATGTAGTAGACAAAGAATTAGCCCATGTGAATTTTCTACCCGAAAGCTCTATCTCTCTTAGATCCAAGCTTTCAATAATGGTGTTAAACATAAACGACCATCTGCCATCAAAATTATCATTGTTCTTTTCGTCCCTGCTTCTAATGATATTGAAATCACCCCCTACTAAGACTGGAAGCTGCTCAGACCCGCAAATACAGACTAGATCCGCCAGAAAATCCGGTTTTAATTCTGGCTGGGCGGCCCCATAGACCGCCACCAAGGCCCAATTAAACCCGTCGATCTTCGACCTAACCCGATATTTGACAGCAAAATCTCCCATGACCACAGTCCGGACTTCCAGCGTCTCACATCTAACCCCAAGTAAGATACCGCCTAATCTTCCTCTCGGGGGGAGACAATGCCAATCAAAATCAGCCCCTCCCGACAACGTATTAAGGAATTGAGGCGCGAAATTGCCTCTTCCTGTTTCAGAAAGAGAATAAAATCCAGCCTCTGTTCAATAGAAGCCTTTGCTGGAAATCTTCTTTTAGCCAAGTCCCTCAGACCTCTACTATTCCAAAAATTCCTCTCATAACTCATCATGAATTTTTTTGGTCATTCGGTTCCTAGCACTTCTACGCACCGCGGAGGTAGGGTAGATCTTGCGTTGCCACTTGCGTTTAGGTTTGGGTACATCCTCCACCCGGTCCTCACAACCGGTGTCAGGGAGACCCTCGGTAAGATCCTCTATAGGTTCCTTATCCCCAATAGTTAAATAATCCTCCTCCTCCTCGGTCTTAGGGAGAGGAGGGGCAATATCTGCACAAAGCGTATCTAACACCCTGACTCCCAACCGAGCAATATCCGAATTGTTCATAGGTTTAACAGCTGCTAGATTGTGAATCATATCTAAAGCACGATCCGCTTCAAGATCCAAGATGTCATTAACTGAATGCGAGATTTCATTATCATTACTACCCAGTGAAACTCCTAATTGATTTGCTTTATTAATAATCTCAACATCAGAAAAATGCAGAATAGAATTGGAAGTGTTGACCTACATACCAGTTGTGACCTCAATATCACGAACCTTGGCCGCCCACCTGGCGCACCTTAGCTGCATGTCATCAACCTCCGGCTGGTCTTGGAGGCGACAGCTCATCCGCCGCCCCCGGGAAACAGGATCCGGGATACCTCCAAAAGCTATGACCTCCTCCCTAGAAGCCTAGATAGGGGTCAGGCCTCCCGCCTCACCCCACCGCTCGGATGACAAGGAGCCCTAGGCCTTGGCATCGGCGCCGGTTCCGGCAGGCGCATAGGGGAAGAATGCTGGGACATCTGCCCATGCTCCCCCCTAACGAGGCTGGCTCAGACAATGTCCCACCCAAAGGCTGGCAAGGGGAGGTGAGAACAGGGGCCGCCTGCCCCCCACCTCGCCAAGACGAACTGCCAAGCCGACGGGTGATGCGCCCAGGCAAGACGGCGCCGGTAGGCCCGACCCTTGCGGCGGAACAAGGGGTAGCCCGCCCTCGGAGCGAAACGACGCCGCAGGAGATGTCGGCCTAGCCGCAACAGGAGAGGAAAGACCAAAGGCCTCTGCCCCGGTCTCCCTCTCACCGCCAACACGACGACACTGGGCAGCGGAGATGCCTCCCCCTCGGTCCTCGACCGAGGCGAAGCATCGAGAGTAGAGGGGGAAGAAGGGGCCGCCTGCCCACGACCCCCCTCTCTCAGCAAAGTAGTCAATCCCTGCAAAGTCTAAGGGTGGAAGCGTGCCCTCTAGCACGTCCTCAGACTCCACCCGATCGCTCCAGAGCCTCGGAGGAGTGGATGCAGGCTCAAAAGATCCAAATCTCAAAGTGCTCATAGGTGCCGAAACAGAAGGGTGCCCCAGACACAGGCGCCTGCAATGAGTTAGTTGCAGGATAATGCATTACGGAAACGAATAAAGAGACTTGCCGGTAACGAGATTGAACTAGGTATTGAGATACCGACGATCGAATCTCGGGCAAGTAACATACCGATGACAAAGGGAACAACGTATGTTGTTATGCGGTTTGACCGATAAAGATCTTCGTAGAATATGTAGGAGCCAATATGAACATCTAGGTTCCGCTTGTTGGGGAACGTAGCAGAAATTCAAAATTTTCCTACGTGTCACCAAGATCTGTCTATGGAGAGACTAGCAACGAGGGGAAGGAGAGTGCATCTAGATACCCTTGTAGATCGCTAAGCGGAAGCGTTCAAGTGAACGGGGTTGATGGAGTCGTACTCGTCGTGATCCAAATCACCGATGACCAAGTGCCGAATGGACGGTACCTCCGTGTTCAACACACGTACAACCCGGTGACGTCTCCCATGCCTTGATCCAGCAAGGAGAGAGGGAGAGGTTGAGGAAGCCTCCATCCAGCAGCAGCACAACGGCGTGGTGGTGATGGAGGAGCATGGCAATCCTGCAGGGCTTCGCCAAGCACCGCAAGATATGAGGAGAAAGAGAGGGAGGGCTGCATCAACAGGCAGAGATCAGATCGGGTGTTATGGGCAGCCCCAGGCCTCACTATATATAGGGGAGAGGGAGGAGGGTGCGCCCCCTCTAGGGTTCCCACCCCTAGGGGGGGCGGCAGCCCTAGATGGGAAAGGGGAGGCGGCCAAGAGGGGGAGAGAGGGGGCGCCCCCTAGGGTGGGCCTTAGGCCCATCTAAGCCTAGGGTTTCCCCTCTCTCCTCCTTTGCTGCGCCTTGGGCCTTGTGGGAGGCGCACCAGCCCACTTAGGGGCTGGTCCCTCACCACCCTTGGCCCATGCAAGCCTCCGGGGCATGTGGCCCCACTTGGTGGACCCCCGGGACCCTCCCGGTGGTCCCGGTACGTTACCGATAAACCCCGAAACTCTTCCGGTGACCAAAACAGGACTTCCCATATATAAATCTTTACCTCCGGACCATTCCGAAACTCCTCGTGACGTCCGGGATCTCATCCGGGACTCCGAACAACATTCGGTAACCACATACAAACTTCCTTTATAACCCTAGCGTCATCGAACTTTAATTAGAAAAGTTTTACTTGGAGTCTTGGTCTAAGGAAATGATACTTGATATCCGGGGTTGTGACGTTTGGTACACCCAAAGCATTCCTACGATATCCGGGAGTTGCACAATCTCATGGTCTAAGGAAATGATACTTGACATTAGAAAAGCTTTAGCATATGAACTACACGATCTTTGTGCTAGGCTTAGGATTGGGTCTTGTCCATCACATCATTCTCCTAATGATGTAATCCTGTTATTAATGACATCCAATGTCCATGGTCAGGAAACCGTAACCATCTATTGATCAACGAGCTAGTCAACTAGAGGCTTACTAGGGACATGGTGTTGTTTATGTATCCACACATGTATCTGAGTTTCCTATCAATACAATTATAGCATGGATAATAAACGATTATCATGAACAAGGAAATATAATAATAACTAATTTATTATTGCCTCTAGGGCATATTTCCAACAATCTCCCACTTGCACTAGAGTCAATAATCTAGTTCACATCGCCATGTGATTAACACTCACAGGTCACATCGCCATGTAACCAACATCCAAAGAGTTTACTAGAGTCTATAATCTAGTTCACATCACTATGTGATTAACACTCAATGAGTTCTGGGTTTGATCATGTTGCTTGTGAGAGAGGTTTTAGTCAACGGGTCTGAACCTTTCAGATCCGTGTGTGCTTTACAAATCTTTATGTCATCTCCTAGATGCAGCTACCACGCTCTATTTGGAGCCATTTCAAATAACTGTTCTACTTGGAGTTATTATAAATAGTTGCTCCATTATACGTATCCGGTATCTCTACTCAGAGCTATCCGGATAGGTGTTAAGCTTGCATCGTCGTAACTCTTTACGTCGAACTCTTTATCACCTCCATAACCGAGAAAATTCCTTAGTCCACTAGTTGCTAAGGATAACTTTGACCGCTGTACTGTGATCCATTCCTGGATCACTCTTGTACCCCTTGACTGACTCATGGCAAGGCACACTTCAGGTGCGGTACACAGCATATCATACTGTAGAGCCTATGTCTTAAGCATAGGGAACGACCTTCGTCCTTTCTCTCTATTCTACCATGGTCGAGCTTTAAGTCTTAACTTCATACCTTACAACTCAGGCAAGAACTCCTTCTTTGACTGATCCATCTTGAACACCTTCAAGATCATGTCAAGGAATGTGCTCATTTGAAAGTACCATTAAGCGTTTTTATCTATCCTTATAGATCTCGATGCTCAATGTTCAAGTAGCTTAATCCAGGCTTTCCATTGAAAAACACTTTTCAAATAACCCTATATGCTTTCTAGAAATTCTACGTCATTTCTGATCATCAATATGTCAACAACATATACTCATCAGAAATTCTATAGTGCTCCCACTCACTTCTTTGGAAATACAAGTTTCTCATAAACTTTGTATAAACCCAAAATCTTTGATCATCTCATCAAAGCGTACATTCCAACTCCGAGATGCTTACTCCAGTCCTTAGAAGGATTGCTGGAGCTTTGCATACTTATTAGCATCTTTCAGGATTGACAAAACCTTCCGGTTGTATCACATACAACCTTTCCTCAAGAAAATCGTCGAGGAAACAATGTTTTGACATCCTATCTGCAAGATTTCATAAATAATGCAGTAATCGCTAATATAATTCCAACAGACTCTTAGCATCGCTACGAGTGAGAAAGTCTCACCGTAGTCAACTCCTTGAACTTGTCGGGAAACACCTTAACGACAAGTCGAGCTTTCTCAATGGTGACACTTACCATCATTGTATGTCTTCCTTTTAAAATCCATCTGTACTCAACAGCCTTACGACCATCAAGTAGTTCTTCCAAAGTCTACACTTTGTTTTCATATATGGATCCTCTCTCGGATTATATGGCCTCGAGCCATTTATCGGAATCCGGGCCCACCATCGCTTCTCCATAGCTCGTAGGTTCATTGTTGTCTAGCAACATGACTTCCAAGACAGGATTACGTACCACTCTGAAGTAGTACGCATCCTTGTCATCCCACGAGGTTTGGTAGTGACTTGATCTGAAGTTTCATGATCACTATCATAAGATTCCACTTCAATTGGTGTAGGTGCCACAGGAACAACTCCCTGTGCCCTGTCACACACTAGTTGAAGAGACGGTTCAATAACCTCATCAAGTCTCCACCATCCTCCCACTCAATTCTTTCGAGAGAAACTTTTCCTCGAGAAAGGACCCGATTCCAGAAACAATCCCTTATTGCTTTTGGATCAGAGACAGGAGGTATACCCAACTGTTTTGGGTGTCCTATGAAGATGTAATTATCCGCTTTGGGTTCGAGCTTATCGGCCTGAAACTTTTCCACATAAGCGTCGCAGCCCCAAACTTTTAAGAAATGACAGCTTAGGTTTCTCTAAACCATAGTTCATACGGTGTCATCTCATCGGAATTACGTGGTGCCCTATTTAAAGTGAATGTGGTTGTCTCTAATGCCTAACCCATAAACTATCGTGGTAATTCGATAAGAGACATCATTGTATGCATCATATCCAATAGGGTGCAGTTATAATGTTTGGACACACCATCACACTATGGTGTTCCAGGCTGTATTAGTTGTGAAACAATTTCCACAATGTCTTAATTCTGTGCCAAACTCGTAATTCAGATATTCATCTCTATGACCATATCATAGATCTTCTATCCTCTTGTCACGACGATCTTTCAACTTCACCCTGAAATTACTTGAACCTTTCAATAATTCAGACTCGTGATTCATCAAGTAAATATACTCAACATCTACTCAAATCATCCGTGAAGTAAGAACATAATGATATCCACTACATGCCTCAGCACTCATTGGACTGCACACATCAAAATGTATTACTTCCAACAAGTTGCTTTCTAGTTCCTTTTACTGAAAACGAGGCTTTCAGTCATCTTGCCCATGTGGCATGATTTGCATGTCTCAAGTGATTCAAAATCAAGTGAGTCAAAACGGTCCATTTGCATGGAGTTTCTTCATGCATATACACCAATAGACATGGTTCGCATGTCTCAAACTTTTCAAAAACGAGTGAGCCCAAAGATCCATCAACATGGAGCTTCTTCATGCGTTTTATACCGATATGACTTACGTGGCAGTGCCACAAGTAGGTGGTACTATCACTACTATCTTTTGGCATGAACATGTGTATCACTACGATCGAGATTCAATAAACCATTCATTTCAGGTGTAAGACCATTTGAAGGTATTATTCAAATAAACAGAGTAACCATTATTCTCTTCAAATGAATAACCGTATTGCGATAGACATAATCCAATCATGTCTATGCTCAACGCAAACACCAATCTCGATGGTAGAGGGAGCGTACGATATTTAATCAACCTTGAAAATACTTCCAACACATATCGTCATCTCACTTTAGCTAGTCTCCGTTTATTCCGTAGCTTTTATTTCGAGTTACTAACACTTAGCAACCGAACCGGTATCTAATACCTTGGTGCTACTAGGAGTACTAGTAAAGTACACATCAACACAATGTATATCCAATATACTTCTATCGACCTTGCCAGCCTTCTCATCTACCAAGTATCTAGGGTAATTCTGCTCCAGTGGCTGTTCCCCTTATTACAGAAGCACTTAGTCTCGGGTTTGGGTTCAACCTTGGGTTTCTTCACTAGAGCAGCAGCTGAATTGCCGTTTCATGAAGTATCCCTTCGTGCCCTTGCCCTTCTTGAAACTAGTGGTTTCACCAACCATCAACAATTGATGCTCCTTCTTGATTTCTACTTTTGTGGTGTCAAACATCGCGAATATCTCAAGGATCATCATATATGTCCCTGATATATTATAATTCATCACGAAGCTCTAGCAGCTTGGTGGTAATGACTTCGGAGAACCATCACTATTTCATCTGGAAGATCAACTCCCACTCGATTCAAGCGATTGTTGTACTCAGACAATCTGAGCACAAGCACAACAATTGAGCTTTTCTCCTTAGTTTGTAGGCTAAGAAAATCATCGGAGGTCTTTAACCTCTTGACGTGGGCACGAGCCTGAAATCCCAATTTCAGCCCTCGAAACATCTCATATGTTTCGTGATGTTTTAAAACGTCTTCGGTGCCTCAACTCTAAACCGTTTAACTGAACTATCACGTAGTTATCAAAATGTGTATGTCAGATGTTCGCAACATCCACAGACGACGTTCGAGGTTCAGCACACTGAGCAGTGCATTAAGGACATAAGCCTTCTATGAAGCAATGAGGACAATCCTCAGTTTACGGACCTAGTCCGCATAATTGCTACTACCAACTTTCAACTAAATTTTCTCTAGGAGCATATCTAAACAGTAGAACTAAAACGCGAGCTACGACATAATTTGCGAAGACCTTCTGACTATGTTCAAGATAATTGAGTTCATCTTATGAACTCCCACTCAGATAGACATCCCTCTAGTCATCTAAGTGATTACATGATCCGAGTCAACTAGGCCGTGTCCGATCATCACGTGAGACGGACTAGTCATCATCGGTGAACATCTTCATGTTGATTGTATCTACCATACGACTCATGCTCGACCTTTCGGTCTCTTGTGTTCCGAGGCCATGTCTGTACATGCTAGGCTCGTCAAGTTAACCCTAAGTGTTTTGCATGCGTAAAACTGTCTTACACCCGTTGTATGTGAACGTAAGGATCTATCACACCCGATCATCACGTGGTGCTTCAAAACGACGAACTTTAGCAACGGTGCACAGTTAGGGGAGAACACATTCTTGAAATTGTAATGAGGGATCATCTTATTTACTACCGTCGTTCTAAGCAAATAAGATGTATAAACATGATAAACATCACATGCAATCAAATAATAGTGACATGATATGGCCAATATCATATAGCTCCTTTGATCTCCATCTTGGGGCTCCATGATCATCTTGTCACCGGCATGACACCATGATCTCCATCATCGTGTCTTCTTGAAGTTGTCTCGTCATCTATTACTTCTACTACTATGGCTAACGCTTTAGCAATAAAGTAAAGTAATTACATGACGTTTAAGTTGACACGCAGGTCATAAATAAATAAAGACAACTCCTATGGCTCCTGCCGGTTGTCATACTCATCGACATGCAAGTCGTGATACCTATTACAAGAACATGATCAATCTCATACATCACATATATCATTCATCACATCCTTTTGGCCATATCACATCACATAGCATACCCTGCAAAAACAAGTTAGACGTCCTCTAATTGTTGTTTGCATGTTTTACGTGGCTGCTATGGGTTTCTAGCAAGAACGTTTCTTACCTACACAAAGACCACAACGTGATATGCCAATTTCAATTTACCCTTCATAAGGACCCTTTTCATTGAAACCGATCCGACTAAAGTGGGAGAGACAGACACCCGCTAGCCACCTTATGCAACTAGTGCAAGTCAGTCGGTGGAACCAGTCTCACGTAAGAATACGTGTAAGGTCGGTCCGGGCCGCTTCATCCCACGATGCCGCCGAATCAAGATAAGACTAGTAACGGCAAGCATGTTGAACAAAATCAACGCCCACAACTACTTTGTGTTCCACTCGTGCATAGAAACTACGCATAGACCTAGCTCATGATGCCACCGTTGGGGAACGTAGCAGAAATTCAAAATTTTCCTACGTGTCACCAAGATCTGTCTATGGAGAGACTAGCAACAAGGGGAAGGAGAGTGCATCTACATACCCTTGTAGATCGCTAAGCGGAAGCGTTCAAGTGAACGGGGTTGATGGAGTCGTACTCGTCGTGATCCAAATCACCGATGACCAAGTGCCGAATGGACGGTACCTCCGTGTTCAACACACGTACAACCCGGTGACGTCTCCCATGCCTTGATCCAGCAAGGAGAGAGGGAGAGGTTGAGGAAGACTCCATCCAGCAGCAGCACAACGGCGTGGTGGTGATGGAGGAGCATGGCAATCCTGCAGGGCTTCGCCAAGCACCGCGAGATATGAGGAGAAAGAGAGGGAGGGCTGCATCAACAGGCAGAGATCAGATCGGGTGTTATGGGCAGCCCCAGGCCTCACTATATATAGGGGAGAGGGAGGAGGGTGCGCCCCCTCTAGGGTTCCCACCCCTAGGGGGCGGCAGCCCTAGATGGGAAAGGGGAGGCGGCCAAGAGGGGGAGAGAGGGGGCGCCCCCTAGGGTGGGCCTTAGGCCCATCTAAGCCTAGGGTTTCCCCTCTCTCCTCCTTTGCTGCGCCTTGGGCCTTGTGGGAGGCACACCAGCCCACTTAGGGGCTGGTCCCTCACCACCCTTGGCCCATACAAGCCTCCGGGGCATGTGGCCCCACTTGGTGGACCCCTGGGACCCTCCCGGTGGTCCCGGTACGTTACCGATAAACCCCGAAACTCTTCCGGTGACCAAAACAGGACTTCCCATATATAAATCTTTACCTCCGGACCATTCCGGAACTCCTCGTGACGTCCGGGATCTCATCCGGGACTCCGAACAACATTCGGTAACCACATACAAACTTCCTTTATAACCCTAGCGTCATCGAACTTTAAGTGTGTAGACCCTACGGGTTCGGGAACCATGCAGACATGACCGAGACACCTCTCCGGCCAATAACCAACAGCAGGATCTGGATACCCATGTTGGCTCCCACATGTTCCACGATGATCTCATCGGATGAACCACGATGTCAAGGACTTAATCAATCCCGTATACAATTCCCTTTGTCTAGCGGTATTGTACTTGCCCGAGATTCGATCGTCGGTATCCCTATACCTTGTTCAATCTCGTTACCGGCAAGTCTCTTTACTCGTTCCGTAACACATCATCCCGTGATCAACTCCTTGGTCACATTGTGCACATTATGATGATGTCCTACCGAGTGGGCCCAGAGATACCTCTCCGCTTACACGGAGTGACAAATCCCAGTCTTGATTCGTGCCAACCCAACAGACACTTTCGGAGATACCTGTAGTGCACCTTTATAGTCACCCAGTTACGTTGTGACGTTTGGTACACCCAAAGCATTCCTACGGTATCCGGGAGTTGCACAATCTCATGGTCTAAGGAAATGATACTTGACATTAGAAAAGCTTTAGCATACGAACTACACGATCTTTGTGCTAGGCTTAGGATTGAGTCTTGTCCATCACATCATTCTCCTAATGATGTGATCCCGTTATCAATGACATCCAATGTCCATGGTCAGGAAACCGTAACCATCTATTGATCAACGAGCTAGTCAACTAGAGGCTTACTAGGGACATGGTGTTGTCTATGTATCCACACATGTATCTGAGTTTCCTATCAATACAATTATAGCATGGATAATAAACGATTATCATGAACAAGGAAATATAATAATAACTAATTTATTATTGCCTCTAGGGCATATTTCCAACACCGCTATTGGTTATTGACCGGAGACGTGTCTCGGTCATGTCTACATAGTTCTCGAACCCGTAGGGTCCGCACGCTTAACGATCGGTATTATGAGTTTATGTGATTTGATGTACCGAAGGTAGTTCGGAGTCCCAGATGAGATCGGGGACATGACGAGGAGTCTCGAATGGTCAAGACGTAAAGATCGATATATTGGACGACTATATTCGAACATCGGAAATGTTCCGAGTGATTCGGGTATTTTTCGGAGTACCGGGGAGTTACGGGAGTATGGGGAATAAGTATTGGGCCTCATGGGCCAAGTGGTGGAAGAGAGGAGGCAGGGCGCTCGCCCCCCTAGCCCAAACCGAATTGGACTAGGGGGCCAGCCCCCCTTTCCTCCTTTCCTCCCTCTCCTTCCTTCTCCCTTTCCTCCTTCCTTTCCTCCTCCTAGTAGGAGTAGGAAAGGGGAGTCCTACTCCTACTAGGAGGACTCCTCCTCCTGGCGCGCCCTGCAGGGGCCGGCCGGCCTCCCCCTTGCTCCTTTATATACGGGGGCAGGGGGCACCCTAGAACACACAAGTTGATTGTTCCAAGCCGTGTGCGGTGCCCCTCTCCACCATAATCCAGCTCGATCATATCGTAGCGGTGCTTAGGAGACGCCTTGCGTCGGTAGAAACATCATCACCGTCATCACGCCATCGTGCTGACAGAACTCTCCCGTGGAGCTCTGCTGGATCGGAGTTCGTGGGACGTCATTGAGCTGAACATGTGCTGAACTCGGAGGTGCCGTACGTTCGGTACTTGGATCGGTCGGATCGTGAAGACGTACGACTACATCAATCGCGTTCTCATAACGCTTCCGCTTACGGTCTACGAGGGTACATGGACGATACTCTTCCCTCTCATTGTTATACATCACCATGATCTTGTGTGTGCGTAGGATTTTTTTTTGAAATTACTACGTTCCCTAACAGTGGCATCCGAGCCAGGTTTATGCATAGATGTTATATGCACGAGTAGAACACAAGTGAGTTGTGGGCGATACAAGTCATACTGCTTACCAGCATGTCATACTTTGGTTCGGCGGTATTGTTGGATGAAGCGGCTCGGACCGGCATTACGCGTACGCTTACGCGAGACTGGTTCTACCGACGTGCTTCGCACACAGGTGGCTGGCGGGTGTCAGTTTCTCCAACTCTAGTTGAACCGAGTGTGACTACGCCCGATCCTTGTTGAAGGTTAAAACAACACTAACTTGACGAAATATCGTTGTGGTTTTGATGCGTAGGTAAGAACGGTTCTTGCTTAGCCCGTAGCACCTACGTAAAACTTGCAACAACAAAATAGAGAACGTCTAACTTGTTTTTGCAGGGCATGTTGTGATGTGATATGGTCAAGACATGATGCTAAATTTTATTGTATGAGATGATCATGTTTTGTAACACAGTTATCGACAACTGGCAGGAGCCATATGGTTGTCGCTTTATTGTATGAAATTCAATCGCCATGTAATTACTTTACTTTATCACTAAGCGGTAGCAATAGTCGTGGAGGCAATAGTTGGCGTGACGACAACGATGCTTCGATGGAGATCAAGGTGTCAAGCCGGTGACGATGGTGATCATGACAGTGCTTTGGAGATGGAGATCACAGGCACAAGATGATGATGGCCATATCATATCACTTATATTGATTGCATGTGATGTTTATCCTTTATGCATCTTATCCTACTTGATTGATGGTAGCATTATAAGATGATCTCTCACTAAATTTCAAGGTACAAGTGTTCTCCCTGAGTATGCACCGTTGCCAAAATTCGTCGTGCCGAGACACCACGTGATGATCGGGTGTGATAAGCTCTACGTTCACATACAACGGGTGCAAGCCAGTTTTGCACACGCAGAAATACTCGGGTTAAACTTGACGAGCCTAGCATATGCAGATATGGCCTCGGAACACTGAGACCGAAAGGTCGAGCGTGAATCATATAGTAGATATGGTCAACATAGTGATGTTCACCATTGAAAACTACTCCATTTCACATGATGATCGGTCATGGTTTAGTTGTTATGGATCACGTGATCACTTAGATGATTAGAGGGATGTCTATCTAAGTGGGAGTTCTTAAATATGATTAATTGAACTTTAATTTATCATGAACTTAGTACCTGATAGTATTTTGCTTGTCTATGTTGTTGTAGATAGATGGCCCGTGCTGTTGTTCCATTGAATTTTAATGCGTTCTTTGAGAAAGAAAAGTTGAAAGATGATGGTAGCAATTACACGGACTGGGTCCGTAACTTGAGGATTATCCTCATTGCTGCATAGAAGAATTACATCCTGGAAGCACCACTAGGTGCCAAACCCGCTGCAGGAGAAACACCAGATGTTATGAACGTCTGGCAGAGCAAAGCTGATGACTACTCGATAGTTCAGTGTGCCATGCTTTACGGCTTAGAACCGGGATTTCAACGACATTTTGAATGTCATGGAGCATATGAGATGTTCCATGAGTTGAAGTTAATATTTCAAGCAAATGCCCGGATTGAGAGATATGAAGTCTCTAATAAGTTCTACAGCTGCAAGATGGAGGAGAATAGTTCTATCAATGAACATATACTCAGAATGTCTGGGTACCATAACCACTTGACTCAATTGGGAGTTAATCTTCCTGTTGATAGTGTCATTGGCAGAGTTCTTCAATCACTACCACCAAGCTACAAGAGCTTCGTGATGAACTATAATATGCAAGGGATGGATAAGATGATTCCCGAGCTCTTCGCAATGCTAAAAGCTACGGAGGTAGAAATCAAGAAGGAGCATCAAGTGTTGATGGTCAACAAGACCACCAGTTTCAAGAAAAAGGGTAAAGGGAAGAAGAAAGGGGACTTCAAGAAGAACGGCAAACAAGTTGCTGCTCAAGAGAAGAAATCCAAGTCCGGACCTAAGCCTGAGACTGAGTGCTTCTACTGCAAAGGGACTGGTCACTGGAAGCGGAACTGCCCCAAGTATCTGGCGGATAAGAAGGATGGCAAGGTGAACAAAGGTATATGTGATATACATATTATTGATGTGTACCTTACTAAAGCTTGCAGTAGCACCTGGGTATTTGATACTAGTTCTGTTGCTAATATTTGCAACTCGAAACAGGGACTATGGATTAAGCGAAGATTGGCTAAGGATGAGGTGACGATGCGCGTGGGAAATGGTTCCAAAGTCGATGTGATCGCCGTTGACACGCTACCTCTACATCTACCTTCGGGATTAGTTTTAGACCTGAATAATTGTTATTTGGTGCCAGCGTTGAGCATGAACATTATATCTGGATCCTGTTTGATGCAAGACGGTTATTCATTTAAATAAGAGAATAATGGTTGTTCTATTTATATGAGTAATATCTTTTATGGTCATGCACCCTTGAAGAGTGGTATATTTTTAATGAATCTCGATAGTAGTGATACACATATTCATAATGTTGAAGCCAAAAGTTGCAGAGTTGATAATGATAGTGCAACTTATTTGTGGCACTTCCGTTTAGGTCATATTGGTGTAAAGCGCATGAAGAAACTCCATTTTGATGGACTTTTGGAATCACTTGGTACTTGCGAATCATGCCTCATGGGCAAGATGACTAAAACGCCGTTCTCCGGAACTATGGAGCGAGCAACAGATTTGTTGGAAATCGTACATACTGATGTATGTGGTCCGATGAATATTGAGGCTCGCGGCGGGTATCGTTATTTTCTCACCTTCACAAATGATTTGAGCAGATATGGGTATATCTACTTGATGAAACATAAGACTGAAACATTTGAAAAGTTCAAAGAATTTCAGAGTGAAGTGGAAAATCATCGTAATAAGAAAATAAAGTTTCTATGATCTGATCGTGGAGGAGAATATTTGAGTTACGAGTTTGGTCATCATTTGAAAAAATGCGGAATAGTTCCGCAACTCACGCCACCCGGAACACCACAACGTAATGGTGTGTCCGAATGTTGTAATCGTACTTTACTAGATATGGTGCGATCTATGATGTCTCCTACCGATTTACCGCTATCATTTTGGGGTTACGCTTTAGAGACAACTGCATTCACGTTAAATAGGGCACCATCTAAATTCGTTGAGACGACGCCTTATGAACTATGGTTTGGCAACCAAAGTTGTCGTTTCTTAAAGTTTGGGGTTGCGATGCTTATGTGAAAAAGCTTCAACCTGATAAGATCGAACCCAAATCAGAGAAATGTGTCTTCATAGGATACCCAAAGGAGATTGTTGGGTACACCTTCTATCACAGATCCGACGGCAAGACATTTGTTGCTAAGAATGGATCCTTTCTAGAGAGGGAGTTTCTCTCGAAAGAAGTGAGCGGTAGGAAACTTGAACTTGATGAGGTAAATGTACCTTCTACCTTATTGGAAAGTAGTCCATCACAGAAACCAGTTCCTGTGACACCTACACCAATTAGTGAGGAAGCCAATGATGATGATCATGAAACTTCAGATCAAGTTACTACCGAACCTCGTAGGTCAACCAGAGTAAGATCCGCACCAGAGTGGTACGGTAATCCTATTTTGGAGGTCATGTTACTTGACCATGACGAACCTACGAACTATGAGGAAGCGATGATGAGCCCAGATTCCACAAAAATGGCTTGAGGCCATGAAATCTGAGATGGGATCCATGTATGAGAACAAAGTGTGGACTTTGGTTGACTTGCCCGATGATCGGCAAGCCATCGAGAATAAATGGATCTTCAAGAAGAAGACTGACGCTGAAGGTAACGTTACTGTCTACAAAGCTCGACTTGTTGCGAAAGGTTTTCGACAAGTTCAAGGAGTTGACTACGATGAGACCTTCTCACCCGTAGCGATGCTTAAGTCCGTCCGAATCATGTTAGTAATTACCGCATTTTATGATTATGAAATTTGGCAAATGGATGTAAAGACTGCATTCCTGAATGGAATTCTGGAAGAAGAGTTGTATATGATGCAACCTAAAGGTTTTATCGATCCAAAGGGTGCTCACGAAGTGTGCAAGCTCCAGCGATCCATTTATGGACTAGTGCAAGCCTCTCGGAGTTGGAATAAATGTTTTGATAGTGTGATCAACTCATATGGTTTTATATAGACTTTTGGAGAAGCCTGTATTTACAAGAAAATGAGTGGGAGCTCTGTAGCATTTCTAATATTATATGTGGATGACATATTGTTGATTGGAAATGATATAGAATTTCTGGATAGCATAAACGGATACTTGAATAAGAGTTTTTCAATGAAAGACCTCGGTGAAGCTGCTTATATATTGGGCATCAAGATCTATAGAGATAGATCAAGACGCTTAATTGGACTTTCACAAAGCACATACCTTGATAAAGTTTTGAAGAAGTTCAAAATGGATCAAGCTAAGAAAGGGTTCTTGCCTGTGTTACAAGGTGTGAAGTTGAGTAAGACTCAATGCCCAACCACTGCAGAAGATAGAGAGAAAATGAAAAATGTTCCCTATGCTTCAGCCATAGGCTGTATCATGTATGCAATGCTGTGTACCAGACCTGATGTGTGCCTTGCTATTAGTTTAGCAGGGAGGTATCAAAGTAATCCAGGAGTGGATCACTGGACAACAGTCAAGAACATCCTGAAATACCTGAAAAGGACTAAGGATATGTTTCTCGTTTATGGAGGTGACAAAGAGCTTGTCGTAAATGGTTACGTCGATGCAAGCTTTGACACTGATCCAGACGATTCTAAATCGCAAACCATATACATGTTTTTATTGAACGGTGGAGCTGTCAGTTGGAGCAGTACTAAACAAATCATCGTGGCAGGATCTACGTGTGAAGCGGAGTACATAGCTGCTTCGGAAGCAGCAAATGAAGGAGTCTGGATGAAGGATTTCATATCCAATCTAGGTGTCTTACCTAGTGCATCGGGTCCAATGAAAATCTTTTGTGACAATATTGGTGCAATTGCCTTGGCAAAGGAATCCAGATTTCACAAGAGAACCAAACACATCAAGAGACGCTTCAATTCCATCCGCGATCAAGTCCAGGTGGGAGACATAGAGATTTGCAAGATACATATGGATCTGAATGTTGTAGACCCATTGACTAAGCCTCTCTCACGAGCAAAACATGATCAACACCAAGACTCCATGGGTGTTAGAATCATTACTGTGTAATCTAGATTATTGACACTAGTGCAAGTGGGATATTGAAGGAAATATGCCCTAGAGGCAATAATAAAGTTATTATTTATTTCCTTATTTCATGATAAAAGTTTAGTATTCATGCTAGAATTGTATTAACTAGAAACATAATACATGTGTGAATAGATAGACAAACAGAGTGTCACTAGTATGCCTCTACTTGACTAGCTCGTTGATCAAAGATGGTTATGTTTCCTAACCATAGACATGAGTTGTCATTTGATAAATGGGATCACATCATTAGGAGAATCATGTGATTGACTTGACCCATTCCGTTAGCTTAGCACTTGATCGTTTTAGTTTACTGCTATTGCTTTCTTCATGACTTATACATGTTCCTATGACTACGAGATTATGCAACTCCCTATTACCGGAGAAACACTTTGTGTGCTACCAAATGTCACAACGTAACTGGGTGATTAACAAGGTGCTCTACAGGTGTCTCCAATGGTACTTGTTGAGTTGGCATAGATCGAGATTAGGATTTATCACTCCGATTGTTGGAGAGGTATCTCTGGGCCCTCTTGGTAATGCACATCACTATAAGCCTTGCAAGCAATGCAACTAATGAGTTAGTTGCGGGATAATGCATTACGGAAACGAGTAAAGAGACTTGCCGGTAACGAGATTGAACTAGGTATTGAGATACCGACGATCGAATCTCGAGCAAGTAACATACCGATGACAAAGGGAACAACGTATGTTGTTATGCGGTTTGACCGATAAAGATCTTCGTAGAATATGTAGGATCCAATATGAACATCCAGGTTCCTCTATTGGTTATTGACTGGAGATGTGTCACGGTCATGTCTACATAGTTCTTGAACCCACAGGGTCCGCACGCTTAACGTTCGGTGACGATCAGTATTATGAGTTTATGTGATTTGATGTACCAAAGGTAGTTAGGAGTCCCGTATGAGATCGGGGACATGACGAGGAGTCTCGAAATGGTCAAGACATAAAGATCAATATATTGGACGACTATATTCGGACATCGGAAAGGTTCCGAGTGATTCAGGTATTTTTCGGAGTACTGGGGAGTTATGGGAATACGGGGAATAAGTATTGGGCCTCATGGGCCAAGTGGTGGAAGAGAGGAGGCAGGGGGCGCGACCCCCCTAGCCCAAACCGAATTGGACTAGGGGGCCGGCCCCCCTTTCCTCCTTTCCTCCCTATCCTTCCTTCTCCCTTTCCTCCTTCCTTTCCTCCTCCTAGTAGGAGTAGGAAAGGGGAGTCCTACTCCTACTAGGAGGACTCCTCCTGCTGGCGCGCCCTGCAGGGGCCGGCCGGCCTCCCCCTTGCTCCTTTATATACGGGGGCAGGGGGCACCCTAGAACACACAAGTTGATTGTTCCAAGCCGTGTGCGGTGCCCCCCTCCACCATAATCCACCTCGATCATATCGTAGCGGTGCTTAGGAGACGCCCTGCGTCGGTAGCAACATCATCACCGCCATCACGCCATCGTGCTGACAGAACTCTCCCGTGGAGCTCTGCTGGATCGGAGTTCGTGGGACGTCATTGAGCTGAACGTGTGCTGAACTCGGAGGTGCCGTACGTTCGGTACTTGGATCGGTCGGATCGTGAAGACGTACGACTACATCAATCGCGTTCTCATAACGCTTCCGCTTACGGTCTACGAGGGTACATGGACGATACTCTTCCCTCTCATTGCTATGCATCACCATGATCTTGCGTGTGCGTAGGATTTTTTTTTGAAATTACTACGTTCCCTAACAGTGGCATCCGAGCCAGGTTTATGCATAGATGTTATATGCACGAGTAGAACACAAGTGAGTTGTGGGCGATACAAGTCATACTGCTTACCAGCATGTCATACTTTGGTTCGGCGGTATTGTTGGATGAAGCGGCTCAGACCGGCATTACGTGTACGCTTACGCGAGACTGGTTGTACCGACGTGCTTCGCACACAGGTGGTTGGCGGGTGTCAGTTTCTCCAACTCTAGTTGAACCGAGTGTGAAGAAAAGAAATGAGGGGAGAGAAGATGAAAAGAAATGCAACGTTTATAAAGAGATAAAAATGTTTATGTTCTCATGAAGAAAAACCGACATGTCCTGCCTCGCCCTTGCTGCAGGCAGAGATCGGTCATCAATCTGAATTAACTGTCTGCTGCATGTGTGCGTCAAGCAAGTTGATCATCAATTGATTGATCAGGAGACTCGTCGTATGTGTGGGAGGAGCGAGGAGGAAATGAATTGAAGGCATTGGTGGTCGTAGCAGCTGGATCGTATTGATTTGCAGGGAGGGGCGCGAGAATCTAATCGATGAAGTAGCTCAAATCTGCGAGAGGCAGCGTCGGGGATGAGGAAGCGATGGCGGGAGTGGTGGTACCCTTGATGCCATGCAACGACTACTGCTCGTCATCGAGGTGCCTGCTCAAGGCCTTCACCCTGCTCCTTGTCTTCCTCACCGGCGTCCTCATCGACATCGCCGCCAGCACCAACATCTCCCTCTATTACTACTACACCATCACGTCGTTGCTCATCTTAACCAACAGCCCCACATTGCCGTCGGCGATCACCACCATGGCCATGGTGGGGCAGCAGATCAGCCAGCCGTTCATGTAGTTCGTGCACCTGGAGTCACCCGAGGGCCACTCCATGATAACCGAGGAGTTCTTCTGGCACGCCTCCATGGTGCCGCCGGCGGCTCCGACAACGGCCTGCCTCCAGGTCAGCGCCCCGCCCGGTCGCTGCTCCCTCTCCTCCACTTCGTCCTCCCACGTCTCAATCTCTCTGTCCAGTACCTGCGCCCACAATCTTCGCTTCTCCCGCACGCGCACATGCATAGATGAGTTAGTGACCGCTACATGCGAAATCGACGCCATCCAGTGCATTTGGCAGTTTTACAAAAACGATTCGGTGTGCCACATACATATTTCGTATCTTTTTTACCATCTTAATTGTTGGTTTCAGTTTCATCCATTAATAAGTCTATATTTTGCTTCAATCTGACCAGTTCTTGAAATTAGGATATAGTACCAGCTTTGATATCGCATTGAAATCTATGCACCAACTTGTTTACCGAAAAGAGTTTGTGTGCTTGATCTAGTCTGGCAAAAAAAAGAGTTTTTAGGGGAATGTTTGGTTACCCTTCTGCATGACTATATTTTGTATATAGTTTGATTGTGTGCAAGGCTAATAAGAAACGTATGCATGGCTAAGAAGAAACACATGCGAGACTGTTTAGTTACAAGCATGCTGTTTGATTATGTGTGCACGGATGAGATGACTGAACTCATCTACTGTATTATTCACATGGTAAACTGACCTCATGTGGGAGCAAGGTGCTGAAGGGAGAAGAGAAGGACCGGCTCGAGGTAGAAAAGGGTGCCACAACCCTCAAATGCCCATCCAAGGGTCACGAAATTGACTGGGTGTGGATTGCTTTCCAGGCGACTTCCAAGGGTCACGAAATTGACTGGGTATGGATTGCTTTCCAGGCGACTTTGGCGCCTAGGTATGGCGCATTTTATAGTAGGGAGACAGATATACTCGAAAGTTGTGTGAAATGGTCGGACTAAAGGGAACCACTTGGGGTCAGACTACCGATCCCTAGCTTCCCATCAGACCAGCGCATGGCCGTTCGATCAAACTTTCTTGAGAGCATCGCTATGGGTGAGAAGGTCTCATCGTAGTCAATTTCCTGAACTTGTCGAAAATCTTTCACAACAAGTCGAGCTTTGTAGACAGTAACATTACCATCAGCGCCAGTCTTCTTCTCGAAGATTCATTTATTCTCTATTGCTTGCTGATCATCAGACAAGTCAATCAAAGTTCACACTTTGTTCTAATACATGGATCCCGTCTCAGATTTCATGGCCTCAAGCCATTTCACGGAATCTGGGCTCATCATCGCTTCCTCATAGTTTGTAGGTTCGTCATGGTCAAGTAACATGACCTCCAGAACAGGACTACCGTACCACTCTGGTGCGGATCGTACTCTGGTTGACCTACGAGGTTCGGTAGTAACTTGATTAGAGGTTTCATGATCATCATCATTAGCTTCCTCACTAATTGGTGTAGGAATCACTCGAACTAATTTCTGTGATGACCTACTTTCCAATAAGGGATAAGGTACAATTAACTCATCAAATTCTACTTTCCTCCCACTCACTTTTTTCGAGAGAAACTCCTTCTCTAGAAATGATCCATTCTTGGCAACTGATATCTTGCCTTCGGATCTGTGATAGAAGGTGTACCCAATAGTCTCCTTTGGGTATCCTATGAAGACACATTTCTCTGATTCTGGTTGTCCTAAGTTTCCGGTTAATACAATTCTAGTATGATAATAAACATTTATCATGATATAAGGAAATATAAATAACAACTTTATTATTGCCTCTAGGGCATATTTCCTTCAGTTCATACGTCCAGTCGGATCATCCGGGCCCCCTCCTGGATCATCTAGCTACGATGACCGAAGACAACGTCACGCTCCACCGCGAAGTTGGATCATCCAAGACATTGTCCGAATCATCCAAAAGATGCTCGGATCATCCGGGATCCCACCCGGATCATCCAGCCAGCCTGCGTGCTATTTGGGCTTTTGTCCTTGTATCCTCCCTATCTTGCCCCTCACTTGCCCCTTTGTGGCTAGCAGTATAAATAAACCTACCCACCTCATTTATAGGGATAGCTAAGATTAGAACTACAAATTGGAGCTTAGCTCATCTACCTCCCTTTGTGGGATTCCTCTTGAGAGAGAAGACTCCATTGGAGTGCAAGACCTCCATATGGAGAAGATCCCTAGTGGATGCAAGACCTCCACATGTGCAGAAGGATCTATCTCGATCATCAAGACCTCATATCCTCTTGGATTTGGGATGAACTCCACCTTGGATCTTGTTCCCTTTGATTATTCATGTACCTTGTGAATCTTATGTGTTTTTAGTCTAGTGGATGTGTAATTGGACTTGCTCTTGAGTGTTTCTCCTGTGATTTCTTCGTGTTCTTCCCCGTGTTCTTCGTGGAATCCCCCTCCAATTCGTGAAAGATCACCAATTAAGGTCTCCACCCTACATCATCTTAGATTAGATCTTATTTCTCACGAATTTGGAGTCCACCCCTTCGTATTCTAGCCTATTTTTTGCTTGATTTTGTCCCAATTCAAAAATCCCCACCAAAAATAGCCATACCAATTTCTTTTGCATTTTGTTGGTTCTTTTGAGATTTTGTTGTGCTTGATCCACAATTTTGTTGTTTTGCAAGTGGATCTTGGCATTCCCCACCTCCCCACCATGAAATTCATCCATTTTTTTCTCCACCATCAATTTTGACCCCAAAATCATGAAATTCCGCCCCAAATCAAGTTTCAAGGTCCAAATCCTGATCTGGAATCGTTGGGCCAGATATCAGGGCCACCGCCGGACATCCGACACCCCGATATGGAATCGTTGGGCCCGATCTGGAATCGTTCAACCAGATATCAGGGCCAAATATCAGTGCAAAAACAGGCGAGTTTCTGGACACAGGACCCTGGAAATCCGGCCTCCCCTAGGATGTCCGATCCTTGGAGATTTCAGCCAACAATGTTTCACCGTTTCAGCCATAATTTCACATCCGGAGTCCGATTTTGACGTTCTTTAGCTCGTTGGATAGCTATTGACATCCACCATCCATCTAGATAGGTTCCATCACCATTTGACTTCATCAAAATTTCACCATTTTGGCATCTTTGCCTACGCCCTCCACCATATCATCTGCATTACCACCATTGACTTCCGCAACCTAACCCATTTTGATCTCCATTTCATTTATGGTTGCTTGAGTTGTGATTCGAGTCTCCTAAGGTGTTTCGGCTACTTAGGGACGGCTACAAAGACAAAAATGAAGTTGGCCCAAGACGAAGAGAGCTATGCTGCGAGAGTTTTCGCCTTCCACCTACACAGAACATCTTCTATGCCAATTGGAGAACACCATGCAAGGATCCAAGTCCCTCGATGAGTACTTCAAGGAGATGAAGAAAGCCTTGCGACGAGCCGGCGTGGATGACCCCATTTGGATGAAGTTCCACTTTATGATGGGATTGAACAACGACATCTCCAAGACAATCTTCCTCGAGAATTACAAGTCTCTCGATGACGTCTACATTGGTGCACTCAAGGTGCAACAAGAACTCATGAAGGCCAAGGCTTCTCCACCCCAAACATACTTCACGAGGACCAAGCTCCAAGACAATGAGCATGACGATAATACCACCATGATGTCCATGCCCGATGAGCTCCAAAATGACGCTCCCAAGTTTGACTTCACCACCATCCCTCTTTGTGGCATTGACGATGTTGAGTCTACCACGACTCTTTTTGAAGATGACGCGACAACGACTACAAGTATGGAGCCTCTCAAGGACTATGCTTTGGAGGCGAGGAGCATGGTGGCTAGCAAGGATGTTTCTTCCATCTTTGGAGGCGAGAGTGAGATGATCGAGCATAGCATTTTCCTTTTGGTCATGGCCGTGAGTGATGATGTGCCATCTACGATGATAGTGACGAGACGGTTGAGCATGGGATTTTCCCCTCGACCACATTGGCGTTTGGAGACGAGTTGCGAGACTTGTGCCACCATATTGAGAGTGAGAGCGAGTTCGCCACTAGCCCCATATATGATGAGATGCCCCAATTCCCATGTGAGGAGAGGCACAACCCCCACCAGTTAGATGAGTGACTCCACCGTATGTAACTTTGAGTGCACCTACCTTGAGTGATGGTGTCCTGGAATAAGGGGTACCAACCTAGTTGGCCCACTGTCCATGGCCGAGCTTATGGCCAACCAATCTCGCAAGAAAGGACTCGAAAGCCTCAAACTCATGCGTGATCAAAACGGACTATGCCGAAGACTTGGCATGTACTTCAAGGACTATACCACCTATCGACATGTTTATCCCTAGTTGACAACCGACCATATGTAACCCTAGCTAATCCTGGTGTCTATATAAACTGGAGGGTTTAGTTCGTAAAGAGGGTACAATCATCTCCACTAGGGTTTAGTACACAACATACGACCTCTTGGTAGATCAAGTCTATTTTCGATACACCATCATCACTATAATCAAGCAGGACGTATGGTTTTACCTCTTTGAGAGGGCCCGAACCTGGGTAAAACATCGTGCCCTTCGTCTCCTATTCCCACTGTTCCTAGATCCACAGTCCGGGACCACCTACCCGAGATCTTCCAGTTTTAGTACCAACATTGTTGCTTTCATTAAGAGTTCTACTGTGTGATTGAAAAAAGGATCAATGGCTCGCTTGCAGATCAAGTACGACATCGGCTGCGGTGACATCTTTGTCCCTGTCCAACTTTAAGCGTTTGGAAGCATTGTTTGCATGCTGATTCGACCGGTCATCTTCATCATGTTGAAAGCTTCGTGCTGAACCAAGTCTTACGTTCGGGAGCTTGGAATACGCAGTGATCTCGCCCTCTCTGGCTGGAGGCCAGGTCGTCTCGAGAACTCTTCGGGCACCACAACCCTAACCCCGGAGCTGGCATTTGATCCAAACCTCGGATCGAATGTCGCATCAGACCCAACCTTGAGTACGGACCTGATTGCCTGTGCGTCAGACCCAACATCGAACTCAGATCTGGCCACCATTTCATTGAATCCCGACCTCGAGTTGAGTCCAAGCTCAGAGCCAGCATTAAGACCAGATCCGATCTCTTCACCAGTTAGCCAAGGATCAACCCTGGCTGACCCAAACTCCGAAGTTGCATCAAGCAACCCACAGAACGTGCTTCAAATTAGCCCGACTTATAGTCACGCCATGGACACCAAGGAACTTTTGCACCTAAATGAGATGCTGGATCACATCCAAAGACTTTCAATCTCAGATGATCGGACCTTGCTTTATGACGAGATCAGATGTAAAGCCGATGATAGGGAAATTTACGTCCCACCCACCACTCACCTAGTCGCTACGGTCGCAGACTTAACTGACGTACTGAACTACGACTCCAACGAGGCGGCCGACATGGATGAAGATGTCGGCGACACATCACGAGCGGCTTCGCCTACAACCATACCACATACTGGCAGCCGGGCCGCGACCTCCAGTTACGACGTCTACATGGTCGCCACCCCTAAGGATGTGTCGAAACCTAAGGGTGACGAGGAGAAAAAAAGAGATTCTCGAAACTATGCCATCCTCAGAGGCGACCCGAGGGTGCCGACAGAGGCAAGGAGAGCCAAATCAACAATACAAATGCCACCGACAATGGTACCACCGCAAGCAGCGTCGAGGACCAGGGCGACAACAATAATGCCACGCCTGGCCAGCCTAACGGCCCTATAGGGGTCTCTGATAACGAGGACCCCGATAATCCTGAGGATGGAGAGGATAGTAACTACCTCCCCGAATTCGTGATGGATGTCAGCCTCGGACCCGGGGATTTTATCGTCCCCGAGGACCCCTATGAGCAAGAAAGGTTCATGCGATACGATGACCCATATCATGAAAAACAAATAGTCAGCAAGAAGCTGATCAAAACACCCTCAACGAAAAATGGGCATGGTTCTCAAAACCGAACATGACTTGTAGCTGCGGCATGAAGCGCAAGCCAAGTCCTCCCATGTAGGCATCTTCTCCTAGAGTTCGATGAAGTCACCAAACAGGTGCCATTCATGCACGACCGAGCTAACCAACCTAACCGACCTCCTCAGGGGTGCGACAGGCTAGCGGCCGAAAATAGAACTCCCCCATACCTTGCCGTGAAGGCAAGGACCCAGTCCATTACCCTAAGCCGTCCGACTTGCGAATGTGATTAAACGCAAACTCTGTCTTGACAAGATCCATTTACGTATCCCGAGGACACACACCTGTTGGTCAGGTCGGCTACGAAGCCAAGTTAGATAGGCATGGTAGGGCTCGGGAGCAAGCGTATCCTCGGATACCAATCAATATCAGGCATGCCATGACTCATTTTTGAGGGCTTGCACATCCAATATGGTTTACAGATGAGGTCATGGAACATTAGTTCCCCGAAGGGTTTAAACCTGTAAACATCGAAGCTTACAACAGAACTACTTACCCGACTGTGTGGATTGAGGATTTCCTTCTCCACATTCATATGGCACGGGAAGATGATCTCCATGCCATCAAATACCTACCGCTGTAGCTCAAAGGATCGGCTAGGCATTGGCTTAACAGCCTGCCCGAGGGCTCTATTAGGAGCCGGGAGCAAATTGAAGATGCCTTCAGGGAAAACTTCCAGGGCACGTATGTCCGACATCCGGACGCCAATGACCTCAACCACATAATTCAGCAGCCTGGCGAGTTCGCCAGGAAATTCCGGAATCGGTTCATAACTAAAAAGAACCAGATGGTCGAATGTCCTGGCGCAGAAGTGATTGTCGCTTTTCGGCATAGTATATGGGACGAGTAGCTGGCACGACAGCTCGGACAAGATAGGCCGAGAACCATGGCGGCTCTTACCTCTCTTATGACCTGCTTTTACCTTCAGAGAGCATCATGCATCATGTCTAAATTTCTAAAACTTAAACGGAGGAATTTTAAAGCCTCAACAATTTAAATAAAAGAAGGGCAAAAACCCTAAAGGAAAAAAATGCATTCAGTAGATCCATGATGTCCCTTTTGAAGTTTTGATATTTTTGGGAATAGTTAATATTTAAACCAAAATTTTTGAACTTTTAAAAGGATTATTTTTGGACTTTGAATTTAAGTTATATTGTATTTGGATTGAGTTTATATTGCTATTAAATAAAAATATAAACTCAAAATACCTGAAACTTTGCATGTGCACTTGGAAGGGGCCATAGTGATCACATATAAAATTTTAGAGGGTTTGCAATTTATTTGGACACTTCGAATAAATTATAAATTTTTTGCATAAAAGAAAAACAGAAAACAAAATAGGAAAAGAAAAAGACACACAGAGAGAGAATACCTGCAGCCCAGCAGCTAGGCCCAGCCCACCCGCAGTTGCCAACCATCTTCTCCATCGTGCCAGGAGGACGAGCGCGCGTGGTCGCCGCGTGCGGGCACAAGCCCGTGCCACCTCCACCCTGCATGCGTGTCCCCTCGACGGCCTGGACGTCCCTGGAGTCGCCATACAGTCCCCTCCGCTCTCTCTCACTCTCCCCTGCCCCAATCCTCGAATCTGCTCTCTCCCCAGCTGTCGCCCGAGCGCCTCACAGAGCACCGCTCCTCGCTGATACAGCCACCGAGCTTCCCGGGCTGCTTACCGTGTCCCAAAGCACCGCAGCCCCGTCGCCGACCTCATCACCAAGCCACGCAACTGGACACACCCCACAATGACCTCCTCGACCTCGTCTTCAAGCTCCGGCTGCAGAGATCGCCAGTGCCAGTCCGTCGCCGACTGTGCCTCCCTGAGCCCGCCGTCCATCCCGTTCGAACCGCCATGAGCTCCTACTTCTAACCCCTATCATCCCCGCGTTATTTGCACCGCATACCCACAAATTCCATCGAAGCCGAGAGCTCGGCTATGCCGGCCATGTCCCCGCCGTGGCCACAACCACGTAAGCTTGAAACCGAGCGCGTCACCCTGCTCAGGGCGTCCCCAGGAGCCCAAAACACCCACCCGTTGCTCCTGCCATGCACCACATCGCCGAAACCACCGAGTTCCAAACTCCAGACACCGCACTCGAGGTCACCTCCGTTGTTTTAGGTTGTCCCCTATGGAACTAATGACACCACTCGACACGCATGTGCACCAGCTACTCGTAGATGGTCTCCGCTGTCCATTTGGCCACCGGAGCATGATACCCGCACTTCACCGCCGCGTTTGGCCTCGTCGGCGGCTAGACGCCGGTGTGTTTGACCCTGTTGTTCAGGGGTTTGACCTGCCCTGGATCACTGACATGTGGGCCCAGGGCCCTAACGAATTTAGGTTTAGGTTAGCCTAGACACTGACATGCGTGTCCCACTGGTCAGTTTGACCTAGACCGCCTCTGTTAACTGCTCATGCCATCGTGACATCATGTGAAACTGTAAAATCATTTTTTGGTTTTAGTTTAATTTAAAATAACCAGGAAGTTCGAAAAATGGTTTCAACTGCAAAATATCATATAAAATCAACCTCAAATGAAAAATATTTATATACAAAAAATGATTAGAAAAATCCAATATATCCAGTGGTATTGTCTTCATGCAAGAAAAAGACAAGTTATACCTACCGATCAGGTTAAATCAATTAAATGGTATTTGAAATACCATATAAGGGGGTTGACTTTGAACCCTTGGTTCAAACCAACTCAAACCAATATGTTGCTAGTTGCATTATCTCAAACACACACATTTTGCCATGTCATGATCATGCATCATAATGTAGCATATTGTCATGTATTGATTGTGCCTTCGGTTGCACTCCGCGGTAGGTTCTGCTCCCGAGGATATCCACGAGTGTCCAGCTGAAGGGCAGTACCCTTCTACCACCCTGCCAGGCAAGCAACCCCCATTAAACATTCCTATACAATCCCATCCTATCGTTCCTTCTCTCTTTTGCTACATTAGGACAACAACATTTCAACTACTACTTGCTGCGGTAGTTGAATCCCTTTTCCTCTGCATGACCTATCATTGCCACTGTAAATAGCTGAAACCCACTAGCATATGTAGGAGTTGAGTGAGCCATGTTGTGATCCTACCATGCTATGCTTACTATGCTTAGAGTTGTGTGAGGCTTGGTTCATCTGGGTGATGGATTGGATTGAAATGGTTATGTTCTAGTAATGAGAGTGAAGTGTTGAACCTGTTATGGTAAAGGTATCGTTGAGAGGCCATGCATGAGTACATGGTGGGTTGTTTCATTAGAACCGTCCTTAAGAACCGAGTTCCGTGTATGTGATCCAAGACTAGCTACTACCACAGATTGGGATCCTTAATTGACTCTCTCAACTTATTTATTTCCTTGATCTCTGTACAGGAGTTGAAAGTAGTTTATGGTGTTTGTAGTATGCTGGAGCCAAGTGTAGCACTGACCCTAGGGGTGGGCTATGATGCGGTAGGCAGGTGGCACGGTGTACCAGGTGGCACCCGAATGGTGGGTTTGGGAACCCTGCACACATCATCTGGGGCTGTAGTGGAAACCTCGGTCAGACTTGCGGATCGATATCAAATAGGCGATAAACCTGTACTAGAGTTTCCTATGATTTGTCAGGTTGTGGCCGACACCCTCGCCAGGCTTCCGCTTGAAGGTTGCCGAGATACATGACATGTACATGGTGATAGGTGGTGGAAGCCTGTGTGAAGAAGTACAACCCTGCAAGGTTATCAAACTATACGAATAGCCACGTCCTGGAATAGGGGGTCCTAGTCCAGTTGGCCTAGTGCTGTCTAGAAGACGGGTGCAAGCTATGTCAAAGTTGTCCGATGGCGTGCTCGTGTAGCATAGAGCTCCATACAAAGGGCACGAACCTCATGATCCATGTCCTCCAGCAACAGTGCAGTGGTCTAGACCTTTGGCTCCTCAGGAGCGGCATCAGTATAGAGACCACTAAGATAACCCTCCTCGCCTAGAAGTGACGCTGGCATATAGCTGAACACAGTGTTCTGAAGTAGTGCGTGGTTAGTTCGAAGTATCGTCATCATGGACTAGGCTGCATCCTGAGCGGCCATATCGATAGTAACTCCCAGTCCATAAGACCAGTGGATAGGATTTGTAGCTCCAGGGTATGAAGGATAAATCCTGATAGTACAAAGATACTGACTCTGGTTAAATTCCCGGTACCGGTCCTCCACTGTGTACTCAGGGTACCAGCGGTAACCGGTCTCAAGCATGACACGAACCAACATAGCCATATGACCTGGCACATCAATGCACCTGGTCAGGTAGACAACCCGATGGGGAGAGCGGGAAGCCATCTGAAACAAGGAGTAATGCAAAGGCATTAGAATTTCTAGGACAATTCAGGCAACATAACGACTGAAAATGCTTAAAAAAGATTTTGAGGCATCCTGCAAAGATGGTAGCATAACCGCTCAACATCATAATATCAAGGTTCCAAGACCAACTGTTTAACACACCGAAGTACCTGAAACTGAACTGAAACTTGAATCCACCATTCCTATAAGTCTACGGATTAGTAACATGAGATCCTGATAGATAGATAATAAGCCTAGTTCCTAATCCCTGTTGAAAAGAGGAGGTGACTCAGAATGGAATGACACGAGAAAAGAAGTAAAAAGAGCCTTACGCTCCATTCCACAATCAATTCCCTTACATATAACTAAATCATTTCTAGAATCGACATCAACCAGTTTGGCTTGGTAATCCTACAGGCAGTCAGGCTTTGATGCCAATGCTGTTAGGACCCCGATCCTAAGTCACACCGATCTAGCAGTAGACACATGATATCACTTTGGGCCTCACGCACGGTAGCCCACGGCTGCAGCCTTTACCTTTCCCGAGACCATTTGCGTCTTTTGGCTCACATATATGATTGTGATGTTAGCATCCATATGATAGAGAACCCGAGCCGACATGACTAGTCATAAACCAAGGTGGCACAAATGTACATGGATGAGCATACGTAACCCAACAATGCACGTGTCAGTCATTAGTGTGTACAATCGAGTCATAGCAAGCTATAAGGACTCCAGTAAAACACCGCGTGACATTTCCCCGAAGGGACAAACACATGAGCAAAGAAGGATACATGTCGGTCAATCCATGTGTTCCAGAGTAGTAACGAACTACCAGGGCTCAGTGGAAGCACTAGGAGGCATTTCCCTATAGGAAAGGCTACCAAGGTAGATAACTTGATGTCGAATCCCACACATACTAGTTGTTGTAGGGTGGAACCATAATCGGCCGATCTTTCACGAAAGGAGCGGATCCCGTGAAGAACACGAGGGGAAACACGAGGGGAAAACACAAGGGGAATCACGAGAGAATCACTAAACCAACAAGAAATAGTCACACATATGCTATATCCTCGAGTACATAAGAGATCACATGATCCACGGACAAGTAAGGACGGTACAAAGGTAGCCGGTCTTCTTCGTGAGGAGGTCTTGATGTTCTTCTCCGCAAGGAGGTCTTGAATCCAAAGGGATCTTCTTTGAAGAGGGCCGCGGTCTCTCTTGTGGAGTAGATCCGATGTGGATGAGCAATGCTCTATCTCTAATATGAGCTAAACCAATGCTAACCCTAGCTAGAAGGAATAGGAGGTCTATTTATAGTCTGAGTGCAAAAGGGGACGAAGCGGGGGTACATGGGCTGCGTCCCAACACATGGCAGCACACAGGTGTCGGACATCCGGGAGTCACTGGTCATTCGAAGGCTCGCGAGGGTCCGGACGTCCGATGTCTGTCGGGCGTCTGTAGATTCGGCTCGGGCGGTCTTCGGTCGGACGTTCGGTCGGGGTCGGTCGTCCGGGCGTCGGTCGTCCGGGTGGCTTTGGAAATCCGTAGTTTTGGCTCGGGTGTGGGTGGGTCGGACGTCCTGGCTGGGTCGGACATCCGGAGCCTGGAGATCGTCGGACATCCGGCCCTGGTCGGTCGTCCGGAGCTTGTAGCTTCTTCCACATCTCTTCTTCTTCACGTCCATCTTCCTCTTCTGATTCTCCTTGCTCCGTAGCTTCTTCATGGCTAACTCCTTGACATCTGAGTATGCATAATGTCTCCGTTTGAGGTAGTAGCCATGTCTCATGTGCATCGAAGTGAACTTGTGAGAGGAGAGATGTCACCTCGGTTTCGAGAGCTCTTGCACGTGCTCGTGTTATGGGCCCGCTAGGAACTTGGTGAGACGATGGTAGGTCCATGGGGATGACCTTGGGATGCTCCGCATCATCTCACCTCCCTTGGGGAAGATCCGACCTCGGATCAAATTCTCATCACCATGGCAGGGCGAAAGGTCCTTGACATTGAATATGTCGCTGACGTTGTACTTGTCGCGCGGGAGGTCAATCTTGTAAGCGTTGTTGTTGTACCATGCGAGCACCTTGAAGGGTCCATCCGCTCGAGGTAGAAGCTTGGACTTGCATTCGGTGGGGAAGCGGTCTTTGTGAAGGTGTAGCCACACAAGATCACCAATGTCGAATACCATGGGTTGCTTGTTGATGTTGAGCTTGGTCGCAAGTCGTTGTACTTGGCGCTCGATGGTGTGCCTTGTATCTTCATGCACCTTCTTGAGATGGTTCACATGTGCACTTGCATCAAATTGATGTGCTCTTGTAGTGGTAGAGGGAGAATGTCCAATGGGGACAATGGGTTGAATCCGTAGACGACCTCGAAGGGGGACTTGCTAGTTGTTGAGTGTCTTGCTCGGTTGTAGGTGAACTCGGCAATAGGTAGACACTCCTCCCACTCCTTTATGTTCTTCTTGATGAGTACTCGAAGTAGAGCGGAGAGTGTGCGGTTGGTCACCTCCGTTTGGCCGTCGGTTTGTGGATGATACGCCATGGAGAAGAGTAGCTTGATTTTGAGCTTGGTACATAGGGTCTTCCAAAAGTGGCTTAGGAACTTGACGTCGCGGTCGGAGACAATCGTCTTTGGCACTCCATGTAGACGCGATATTTCCCTACAAAAGAGATTGGCAACATGTGAAGCATCGTCTATCTTGTTGCAAGGAATGAAATGTGCCATCTTAGAGAAACGGTCCACAACGACAAATACCGAATCCTTTCCATTTCTAGTCCCAAGCAATCCAAGTACAAAATCCATGCTAATATCTTCCCATGGTTGATATGGAATTGGAAGAGGCATATAAAGTCCATGGGATTGAGCTTTAGACTTAGCTTTGCGACATGTAGAACATCAGTTGGTGAAGTGGTTGACGTCGCGAAACATATTGGGCCAAAAATAGTTCTTGGAGAGCGTAGCAAAAGTCTTGTAGCGTCCAAAATGTCCCATTAGTCCTCCTCCATGAGATTCCTGCAAAAGCAACAAACGGAGAGAAGACTCAGGGATGCAAAGCTTGTTAGCTCTCATAAGATATCCATCTTTGATGTAATAGCGTTCCCAAGATGTATGCGTCAAACATTTGGCATAAGGAGTATCAAAAGTAGGATAATGCTCATACAAGTCTTTTATGTGCTCAAAGCCAATGACATCCAATTCAAGTTGAGTAACAAGCATGCATATGCGGGAAAGGGCATCCGCCACAACGTTTTCCTTACCTTTGATGTACTTGATGATATAAGGAAAAGACTCAATAAATTCACTCCATTTAGCATGACGCTTGTTCAACTTGGTTTGGCCCTTAAGGTACTTCAGCGTTTCATGATCGGTATTAATGATAAATTCATGAGGGCGAAGATAGTGTTCCCATTTGTGCAAAAGTCGCACTAAAGCATATAGCACTTTGTCATAGATGGGGTAATTGAGTCGCGCTCTGGAAAGTTTTTCACTAAAGTAAGCTATAGGGCGCTTCTCTTGCGTTAACACACCTCCTATGCCATTATCACTAGCATCACAATGAATCTCAAAGGGTTTGTCAAAGTTGGGTAAAGCAAGCAAGGGAGCATGAGTAAGCAAATTCTTAAGCTAATTGAAAGCGGTATCTTGGGATGGTCCCCAAACAAAAGGCACATTTTTCTTGCTCAAAGCATGCAAAGGCGAAGCAATGGTGCTAAAATCTTTCACAAAGTGACGATAGAAACCCGCAAGGCCAAGAAAATTATGCACTTGTTGCAAGTTGGTTGGTTGGGGCCAAGTCTTAATAGCATTGATCTTGGAATCATCAACATGAACACCCTTAGAGGAAACAACAAAACCCAAGAAAATGAGCTTATCAACGCCAAAAAGGCACTTTTCCATGTTAGCATAGATACACTCTTTTCGAAGAGTTTGCAAAACGGTTCACACACGGGTGACATGATCTTTAAGAGATTTGCTATAACCAAGGATATCATTGAAGTAGACCACAACAAACACACCAATGTAAGGGCTAAAGACATGATTCATAAGACGCATAAAAGTACCCAATGCTTCTGATAGACCCATAGGCATGACTAACCACTCATATAACCCAAAATTGGTTTTGAAAGCAGTTTTCCATTCATCACCCTCTTGTATACAGATTTGATAGTAACCACTCTTAAGATCAATTTTGGAAAATATAGTGGCACCACTAAGTTCATCAAGCATATCATCAAGGTGTGGACCTATAGCGAACGGTGATAGCATTGATAGGTCTACAATCGGAGCACATGCGAAAGCTACCGTCTCGTTTTGGCACAAGAATGACCGGGACGGCACAAGGGCTCAAACTTTCACTCACATGTCCATGGTCTATGAGATGCTTTACTTGCCTTTGTATTTCTTTGGTTTCTTTGGGGTTGACGCGGTAGGGAGCTTTGTTCGGAAGAGGTGCTCCAGGGACGAGGTCGATGCTGTGCTCGATGCCTCGTAGTGGAGGTATTCCCGGAGGTAGCTCGTCGGGGAAAATATCTTGAAATTCCTGCAAAAGAGAAGACAACACTAAAGGTAGAGCATGAGAGGTGTTAGCGTTTGGTGCGTTGTCCTTGTACAAAAGGACATAGTGTAGGACACTTGATGGGTTCTCACACACTCCTCTTATCTCTCTTTTGGTGGAAAATAGGACTAAGTTCTTCTTGTTGCTCATCGTGGAGGCACTCTATTTGGGCTTGTGGCGGTTACTCTCTTTTTGGTTGCCTGCTCTCTCACTATTCTCTCCACGATGGGTGGCTTGCTGGTTGGCGATCACTTGGCTTGGAGACATGGGGCTAAGTACGTACTCCTTTCCTTTCATCTTGAAGATGTAGTGGTTCGTTCGGCCGTTGTGGATGACACCTCTATCAAATTGCCATGGGCGTCTAAGAAGAAGGTGGCAAACGGTCATGGGAACGACATCGCACTCCAAAATGTCTTCGTAGGCACCAATTTTGAAGGAGACTTGTACTGGATGCTCGACTTGGATAGTGCCGGAGTCGCTAAGCCATTGAACTTTGTAGGGATGTGGGTGCTTTGTCTTGGGCAATTGGAGCTTGGAGCAAAGTTCTTCACTTGTGAGGTTATGACAACTTCCTCCATCAATGATAACCTTAAAGGATCTTCCATTGATGCCGGCCTTGGTATGAAAGATGTGGCATCGTTGGTCTTCTTCTCGGTGATGTTGAAGAGTCAAGACCTTGGAGACAACTAGAGCGGGACTTGAATCTTCATCGCAAAAGACTTGTTCCGTGTCTTCTTTGTTCACTTGCTGGTGTATGGCCACTTGCTCAAGGGCTTCCATTTCTCCTTCACTCATTGAGTCATAAGTGCCATCGTCATTGAGGATCATGGTCCGCTTGTTGGTGCACTCGTAGGACTTGTGGCCTCGGTCTCCGCATGTGAAGCATTTGAAGGAACTCGTCTTGATGGTCTCATCAGTTGGGGTAGAGGATGATGAAGCTCTCGGCTTGAAGTTGCTTGTTGTAGGATGACTTGGGGTTGACAAAGCTTTCTTGTGGCTCGACTTGTCGACGTTGCTTGTAGAAGGCTTGGTAGACGGTGTTGGAGTCGTTGAAGCTTGGGTGTTGGAGAAGCCATATGACTTGGATGAGAACTTGGCATACTTGTAATCGTCTTGCACTTGACGTTCTGCTTTTGTAGCTTGGTGCACGAGCTTGATGATGTTCGAGTATGGTTGGAAGTCGGAGATCTTCTTGATAGGATGATTGAGTCCATTCAAGAAACGTGCCATAGTTTGCTCATCATATTCCATGACGTTGGCTCTTATCATGGAAATCTCCATCTCCTTGTAGTACTCTTCAATGCTCTTGGTTCCTTGCTTGTGTAGTTGAAGCTTCTTGAAGAGGTCACGGTTGTAGTAGGTAGGCACGAAGCGTGCTCTCATGACATCCTTCATTTGTGCCCAAGTAGTGATGGGTGGTTCACCTCTTGCCTCACAGCGCTCGATCACTTGTTCCCACCAAATGAGGACATAGTCTTGGAACTCAAGGGATGCCATCGCGATCTTCTTCTCTTCTTCATAGTTGTGCAAACGGAATATTTTGTCGACCTTCAATGCCCATGAAAGGTACTCTTCGGGATCGTTGCTTCCATTGAACTTGGGCATGATGAACTTTAGCTTGCCGTAGCATTGCTCTTCATTGTGTTGGGGTCGAGGATGATGACGCCCATGTTGTTGATGATTGTAAAACTCGTTGTGCTCTTGGCGAGGAGGGTTGTCAACCTCATGTTGCTCTTGTCATGGAGGATTCCCATTGTCTTCACGCTCTTGGTGAACTTGTGGAGGAACTTGTCGAGCTTGACGTTGCACGCGACCTTGATGTCGTTGTTCGTGAGCTTCTTCGCGAAGTGCTTCTTCATGTTCACGAACTTGTCAGCCTCGGTTGGCTATGGCTCGACTTGAATCTTGGAGGGCACATTGCGCCTCAAGTGCTTGAGCTTCACGTAGTTATTGTTCTTGTCGTTGTGCCTCGGCATCTTGTGCATCTTGGTGTAGACGCGCTCGCTCTTCCTCTTCATGTTGGCGTTGTCGTTGCGTTCTCGTGCTAGCGCAAAAGCCGCTTAGGTTTGACATTGTCGGTGCTCTTGAGAGTTGGTGTCACGTAGAGGATTGAGGCTTGCTTGACGATCATTGCAGGCGGCACGACGAAGAGTGTTCGATGTCGGTGTACTTGAACCGGAGAGGGTGAAGTCGGAGTGTTGACTTTAGCAGCTCCGTCTTGATGAGGACGAAGTGGAAGAAGAGCGGTTGAGAAACAAAGCGCGAATCTCGTCCATTCTTGTGTCGTTCTCTTGCTTGTGGTCGTAGAGCTTGTGGTCAAATTAGTCCCTTGTATGTTGCTTGGAGAGTCACAAGTCGGCGGCGAGGCTGTCGATGCGTTCACTCATTGCTTGTTGCTCTTGATGCAAAGCACGTTGTGCACCAAAGAGGTGGCTCTTGGTGACGTAGGAGTTCATGTCGTCATTGTGCTCTATGAAGAGTGGGTTGGTAGAAGTACTTGGCCTATCCATCATTCCAAGAGAAATATGTGAGTGGGAGAAAGAGAAGAACGTATACCAAATGTACCTTGACCGAAGTTGAAGGTGGATCAATGATCACTCCAATGTGGAACAAGGAAATAGCACAACTGGTACCAATTCTTGTTGGTTTGTCACACCTACACAAGTAAAAGCTTATGGTGGAGCTTGGTTAGGATGGTGGCACAAAATTTTATACAATTGTAAGTGAGCTTCAAGAATGTTGGAAAAGCTTCGCAAGTTTGCAATGCAACGAGTAGACCAAGCAATATACGGTACACGGAAACACACACACAAAAAGATAAGTGGGGTCGTGCAACCAAGGGTGAGCCAAAATATGGAATCCACAAAAATGCTCTTATTGCACAACACTAGAGAGACGCTAGCATGATTGCACAATAGGCGGATACAAAGACTTGTGCACAACCTACTTAGCAAAAATGCAACGACTTCTATCCCAAGTATGCTCTATGCAAGGTGTTTCTATGATATGATCCAAGATGATCTAGTATGGCAATCTTAATGTTGTATGATGCTATGGTTCTTGCTTAAAGGATCTTTTCTTATCTTTCCCTTTTGCTTAAAAGCTTGTTTGACTCTTTGTTGTTTGAGCTCTTTTCTCATGCAATGCTTCACGAACCAAGATAGTAATTGTGTATGCGATGACAACCTTGACACAAGAGATGATACCAATATATGCACCAATGATGTATGTATGCTATGGGAAGTATGATCACTAATGTGCACAAGTCTCGTTGCCGGCAATACTCAAAAGCTAGTCTCGATGGGTAAGCGACGCAAAGGAGTAAGGCTATGGTGGCTATCAATGTAATGGCAAGAATGATATGTCCAATACCAAGGTGAGGTTACTGCTTCGTTAGTTCCTTGCCGTAAGCAAGAAACGGATGACGGTGATCAAATGGGTGGCACGAATACCAAAATGTAGTCGAGGTTGTCGTTGTTGATGACGCGTCCGTGGCGAAGATGAGCGGTGGTGATGTTGATGTCGAACTGTACCTAAATAGCCGAAACACAAGTAGGACATGGGACCGCAACTCAAATTCTCAATGCTCGAAGTGGCAAAACATGCCGGAGAGTGAAACAGGTAAGCAATGGTGGTGGTATGCGGAAGTGGTGATGGTGTATAGGTGGTGGGAGTGCATATGCGGAAGTGGGGCGGTGGCGGTGACAAAAACTGAAAAAAATCAGTTTCGTCAGGGAACTCCGGACGTCCGGGATGGGCCGGTCATCCGGTCGTCGGACGTCCAGAAGAGGTCGGACGTCCGGTGCCTGGGAACTTGTCGGGCACGTGATGAACTGCACGTGCGCGGGGTGGATGAGGTGAATTTTGTCGAATCCGGGTGATTTCGTGGATGGAAAGGGTGACAAAGCTAGATCCACTCAAGACAAAGCAAATCCACGGATCAAATCCAACAAAATTTCAACACACCAACAAATCACAAAAAAAAATTTGGGGCTATTTTTGTGGGAAATTTTCGAATTAGGGACAAAATCAACAAAACTAGGCTAGAAACACAATGGGGAGGCTCTGAAATCATGATCAACGTGGCTCTAGATACCAAGACGTTGTAGTGTGGAACCCTAATCGGCCAATCTTTCACGAAAGGAGCGGATCCCGCGAAGAACACGAAGAACACGAGGGGAAACACGAGGGGAATCATGAGAGAATTACTAAACCAACAAGAAATAGTCACACATATGCTAGATCCTCGAGTACATAAGAGATCACACGATCCACAGACAACTAAGGACGGTACAAAGGTAGCCGGTCTTCTACCTGAGGAGGTCTTGATGTTCTTCTCTGCAAGGAGGTCTTGAATCCAAAGGGATCTTCTCTGAAGAGGGGCCGCGGTCTCTCTCGTGGAGTAGATCCTATGTGGATGAGCAATGCTCTATCTCTAATATGAGCTAAACCAATGCTAACCCTATCTAGAAGGAATAGGAGGTCTATTTATAGTCTTAGTGCAAAAGGGGACGAAGTGGGGGTACATGGGCTGCGACCCAACACATGGCAGCACACAGGCGTCAGATGTCCGGGAGTCACCGGTTGTCCGGAGGCTCGTGAGGGTTCGGATGTCCGGTGTCTGTCGGACGCCCGTAGATTCGGCTCGGGTGGTCTTCAGTCGGACGTCCAGTCGGGGTCGGTCATCTGGGCACCGGTCGTCCGGGTGGCTTCGGAAATCCGTAGTTTTGGCTCGGGTGTGGGCGTGTCGGACGTCTGGAGCCTGGAGATCATCGGACGTCCGGCCCTGGTCGGTCGTCCGGAGCCTGTAGCTTCTTCCGCATCTCTTATTCTTCACGTCCATCTTTCTCTTCTGATTCTCCTTGCTCCTTAGCTTCTTCATGGCTAACTCCTTGACACCTGAGTATGCATAATGTCTCCATTTGAGGTAGTAGCCATGTCTCATGTCCATCGAAGTGAACTTGTGAGAGGAGAGATGTCACCTCAGTTTCGAGAGCTCTTGCACGTGCTCATGTTATGGGTCCGCTAGGCACTTGGTGAGACGATTGTAGGTCCATGGGGATGACCTTGGGATGCTCCGCATCACTAGTGCATTTTAGAAACATACACACAATATGCATGATATGTGTAAATACAATATAGCATCACAACATAACTCTACGACTCAAAATATTTATTTAAAATGCACCGAAGGGCCATACATAACATATCCATACAGGTAGGTGTCACATGACCCAACACTCAAGTCATACAAACATACAAGCACATGCGTAAGCTTAATATGTTTGGGTACATACAACTAGAAAGGAAAAAAGGTTTAAGAAGCTTGTCTATCTATAATGACCCTTCACAGGCACAGGATTGCCACCTGGGTAGCAAGTCACTCTTCGATGCTAAGGTCTACATAGAAACCACCTGTATTGTCGGTGTTCTCCGCTGCATCAGTTTATTAAGAAAACGTGAGTACAAAGGTACTCAACTAGTCTTGCATCAGATCTAACTACTCATGCAATTGTATCAATAAAGGGGGTAGTGGTGTTTATTGCAACAAGCCAGCTTTGACTCTTGGCTATCTTGTACTGCGATTACCAGTCATTTGAATAAGATGAGAAAGCGCACATGAGTCCACTAATCACCAGGACAATACACTACCATGGATCCTCTCCCGTCTTCCTACGAGAGGGCCATCCACGGCACTCACGCTTGTCTTGATACTTTTATGAGTAACCATTTAAGTTGTCTATGAACAACATAAGTTCCCGAGTAGTCCATATCCGAGGACATGGCTATTCGAATAGTTTGATAACCCTACATGGTTGTACTTCTTCACACATGTGTCCACCACTTAGTGCCTGTACATGCCATGTGCTTAGCAGACTTCAAGCGAAAGCCGGCGGGGGTGTAGACCATGACCTAATCAACCACATAAGTCTCTAGTCCAGGTTTATCGCCTATTTGAGACTGACCCGCAAGGAAGTCTAGCCGAAGTTTCCAATACGACCCCAAATGATGTGAGCAGGGTTCCCAAGCCCACCAAATGGGTGCCTCAGTACACTATGCCTCTTGCCTACCACATCATAGCCCACCCCGAGGGTCAGCGCTATGCATGGCCTCCATCATGCTACAAACACTAGAAACTACTCGCAACTCCTGGAAAAAGTACAATGCAATCAATAAGTCAAGCGGGGTCATATTTCAGGGCCAAATGTGTGGTAGTAGATATACACGAAACTCAATTCTTAAAGACAGTTCCAATGAAACAACCAACCATGTACTCCTACATGGCCTCTCATCATTAGCTTTACCAAAAAAAGGTTCAACACTTCACTCTCATGACCAGAACATAACCATTTCACTCCAATCCATAACCCAGATGAACCAGACTAGACACAACTCTAAGCATAGTAGCTATAGCATGGTAGGAACACAACATGCCTCAATCAACTCCTACACATGCTAGTGGGTTTCAACTATTTACTGTGGGAATAACAGGTCATGCAGAGGAGAGGGGTTCAACTACGTCATCCAGTAGCAGTTGAAACACTATTGTCTTAATATAGTAAAAGAGAGCAGGAATGAGAGAATGAGATTACATCGGAATGTTCAATGGGGGTTGCTTGCCTGGCAGGGTGGTAGTAGGGTACTGCTCTTTAGCTAGATACTCGCGAATATCCTTGGGAACAGAACCTACCACGGAGAACATACCGAAGGCACAATCAATACACACCAATACGCAACGTTATGATGCAAGATCATGACATGGCAAAATGTGTGTGGTTTGAGCTAATGCATCTACCAATAGATTGGTTAGAGTTGATTTGAACCGAAGGTTCAAATTCGAACTCCACATATGGTTTTTCAAATTCCATTTAATTGATTTGACTCGGTCAGCAAGTTTAACTTGTTTTATCATGCATGGATGCAGTACCATTGGATATATTTGATTTTTTAATCATTTCATATATAAATCTTTTTTGTCCGAGCTACGATTGATTTTATACGATTTTTGAAGTTTAAGAAATTTTATGGAATTTCCTGACTATTTTAAATGTATCTTAATCAAGAAAATATTTTATTACATCAGCATTACATCACTGTGACGTTAGTAGGTCAAATGGGGTGGTCCAGGTCAAACTGACCAGTGGGACCCGCATGTCAGTGTCACATCTAATTAATAGAGTTAATTAACACTAACCTAAATTAACCAAGACATGGGCCCACATGTAAGTGACCCAGGGGAGGTCAAATCCCTGGTCGACTGGGTCAAACACACCTGCATTTAGCCGCCGGCGAGGCCAAACGCAGTGGTGAGCGTCGGGTTTTTTTTCTACGGGGCACCGTTTGATGTGGGGCCTGGCGCGTTGGAAATCCCTCGTTGGTGCATGTTAAACGGTGGTGGTGGCCGGGCCTGGGGTGGCCGGAGTTGATGGTAGCGAGCTCGGCTACGGCGGATAGAGCTCGGGTGTGCGCGGGGATGCGACTCCGACTTGCAAACAGACGAGGTTTTGCGTTGAGGCTGCTCTATGCGACACGACAGGCGCAATGGACACACACCCGGGACAAAATGGTCAATAGAGCTATGTCGCTGACGAGCTCAGGCGGCGACGCATTCGGTCACAGGCGAAATGATGGCTACGATGAGCAAACAAGGTAAAGGAGAGGGGGGGTTGAGGCAGGGGCTCACGACGGTTGCAGTGGAGGTCTCGGTGAGCTCGGGGAGGCGTTGATACGTCTCTGTCGTATCTACTTTTCAAAACAATTTTGCCCTTGTTTTGGACTCTAACTTGCATGATTCGAATGGAACTAACCCGGACTGACGCTGTTTTCAGCAGAATTGCCATGGTGTTATTTTTGTGCAGAAATAAAAGTTCTTGGAATGACATGAAAATCAACGGAGATTATTTTTGGAATATATAAAAAATACTGGCGAAAGAATCAAGGCCAGGGGCCCACACCCTGTCCACGAGGGTGGGGGCGCGCCTACCCCCCTGGGCGCACCCCCTGCCTCATGGGCCCCTTGGTGCTCCTTCGACCTCAACTCCAACTCTATATATTCATGTTCGGGGAGAAAAAAACAGAGAGAAGGATTCATCATGTTTTACGATACGGAGCCGCCGCCAAGCCCTAATCTCTCTCGGGAGGGCTGATCTGGAGTCCGTTCAGGGCTCCGGAGAGGGGAATCTGTCGCCATCGTCATCATCAACCTTCCTCCATCACCAATTTCATATTTATCACCGTGCCTGAGTAATTCCAGCGTAGGCTTGCTGGACGGTGATGGGTTGGATGAGATTTATCATGTAGTCAAGTTAGTTTTGTTAGGGTTTGATCCCTAGTATCCACTATGTTCCGAGATTGATGTTGCTATGACTTTGCTATGCTTAATGCTTGTCACTAGGGCTCGAGTGCCATGATTTCAGATCTAAACCTATTATGTTTTCATGAATATATGTGAGTTCTTGATCCTATCTTGCAAGTCTATAGTCACCTATTATGTGTTATGATCCGTTAACCCCTAAGTGACAATAATCGGGATACTTACCGGTGATGACCGTGGTATGAGGAGTTCATGTATTCACTATGTGTTAATGCTTTGGTCCGGTACTCTATTAAAACGAGGCCTTAATATCCCTTAGTTTCCAATAGGACCCCACTACCACGGGAGGGTAGGACAAAAGATGTCATGCAAGTTCTTTTCCATAAGCACCTATGATTATATTCGGAATACATGCCTACATTACATTGATGAACTAGAGCTAGTTCTGTGTCACCCTAGGTTATAACTATTGCATGAGGAATCACATCTGACATAATTATCCATCACTGATCCATTGCCTACGAGCTTTTCATATATTGTTCTTCGATTATTTACTTTTCCGTTGCTACTGTTACAATCACTATAAAACCAAAAATATCACTTTTTCTACCATTACCACTATTATCATATTACTTTGCTACTAAATACCTTGCTGCAGATATTAAGTTTCCAGGTGTGGTTGAATTGACAACTCAGCTGCTAATACTTGAGAATATTCTTTGGCTCCCCTTGTGTTGAATCAATGAATTTGGGTTGAATACTCTACCCTCGAAAACTGTTGCGATCCCCTATACATGTGGGTTATCAAGACTATTTTCTGGCGCCGTTGTCGGGGAGCATAACTATATTCTTTGAGTCACTTGGGATTTGTATCTGCTGGCCACTATGAAGAACTTGAAAATCAAAGAACCAAGTTTTTTCCCTCAACTACGAGGGGAGGTAAGGAACTGCCATCTAGCTCTGCACTTGATTCACCTTCTGTTTGGAGTAAACTTGCGACACCTACACCTATTGTTCATTCTGAAATGTCGCATGTTATTGATGATGCCACTTCTGCTTTGCATGATACTTATGATGAAACTACTTCTATGCTTGATAATACTGTGCCACTAGGTGCATTCTTGATGAACAACTTGCTAGGGTTAGAGAGAATGGAATTATTGAAACTGATAATATTGATGAAAGTGATGATGAAGATTCTCCCCCTAGATATGAATTGCCTGTTGTGCCTGAGGGTTATGTTATGGATGAAGAAACTTCTAGAGACTTCTTAGCTTGCAATGATAGATCTGATCTTAAGAAATTATTAGCTAATCTTAAAGAAAAGTCTTTGAATGCTAGAATGAAATATGACCCTACTTTTGCTACTTCACCTATCTTTATTACTGATAAGGATTATGATTTCTCTGTCGATCCTGAGATAATTACTTTGGTTGAATCTGATCCTTTTTACAGCTATGAATCTGAAACTGTTGTGGCACATCTTACTAAATTAAATGATATAGCCACCCTATTCACTAATGATGAGAAAACTCGCTATTACTTTATCCTTAAGTTGTTTCCGTTCTCATTAAAGGGTGATGCTAAAACATGGTTTAATTCTCTTGATCCTGGTTGTGTGCGTAGTACCCAGGATATGATTTATTACATTTCTGCTAAATATTTCCCCGCTCATAAGAGACAAGCTGCCTTAAGGGAAATATATAATTTTGTGCAAATTGAAGAAGAGAGTCTCCCACAAGCTTGGGGGAGGCTTCTCCAATTACTTAATGCTTTGCCTGATCATCCTCTCAAGAAAAATGAAACACTTGATATCTTTTATAATGGACTAACCGATGCTTCCATATACTACCTGGATAGCTGTGCTGGTTCTGTTTTCAGGGAAAGAACTGTTGATCAAGCTGAATTGCTATTGAATAATATGTTGAGTAATGAAAATGATTGGACACTTCCTGAACCAACTCCTAAACCAACTTTGAAGAAAAGAGGTATCCTATTTCTCAGTCCTGAAGATATGCAAGAGGCAAAGAAATCTATGAAAGAAAAAGGTATTAAAGCTGAAGATGTTAAGAATTTACCACCTATTGAAGAAATACATGGTCTTGATACCCGACACAGGTAGTAAAGGTATATTCTCTCTGGGCACGCCCCTGGGCGCGCCCCTGCCTCGTGGACCCCACGTGGGTCCCCTCCACTTATCCTTGCACCCACACACTTCGTCTTGCTGTAGAAAAAATCACCCACCTGCTCAAACCCGAGTTCTATCTCATCTTGCTGCCATTTTTGATCTCCTTGCTCGAAGCTCCATTCACAAAACTGCTTTGGGGGATCGTTCTTCAGTATGCGACTCCTCCAATGGTCCAATTAGTTTTTGTTCTAGTGCTTTATTTATTGATTTTTTGGCTGCTTAGGTGACCCTGTTCTTGAGCTTGCATGTCAAATTTATGTGGTCAAAAGTAGTTATAATGCATGATATGGCGTCTAGGCACTTGTAGGAGTAGTTGCTATCAATTTTGTTGAGTTTGGTTCACTTTTATTTTAAGTTACTAAAATTTTCAGAAAAAGATGAAGAGATTTTTGAGGGGCTCATCGAGCCGAAGCTCTAAGGATAGGCAAAGTGAAGAGAATAATAAGCCCAAGTATAATCTCCCTCGTGTTGCGGAGGTTTGGCCATGTGAATGGCCTTGTGATGAGTTCTTGAGAGAAGCCGGGATTCATGAAGATTTTTATTATTTGGCTGACAATGCAGGCCTAACCGACTTCCTCCACGACCAACGTGAACAATATCTCTTACTCACCAATATTTTTGTGCAAAATTTTCATTTCCATGCTAGGAGATCACCACCATCGGTGGAACTTTATTTATATGATGAGCATAAGGAGATGATACTTTATGATTTTTGCCGGGTTTGTAGGATACCCTTTGAGGGCAGCATAGAGGAACCACATCGTAATGATGTGGAGGTATTTATTGATACAATTGTTGTAGGGGAAACGAGGAAAGTTTTCGATGCAAGAATCACTAGCATACATTTTCCTGTTCTACGTTACTTTGCAATATTTGCTAGTAGATGCTTAATTGGTCGCGGGAACTTTGGAAATCTTAGTGCCCCTGATATTGTTATTTTGTGCCATGCTTTGTTTCATGATACCACTTTTAGTTTAGGCGCTATTGTTTCTAAGCGGTTAAATCTGAACTGTACAAAGGGTCCCATCTTAGGAGGCATCTTCGCCTCTGTAACATCCCAAATTTTCAATTTGGAATGTTATACATAGATCATTCTTGCATATCATATTTTATTGCATTTCGTCTCGTGATCCTCAAAATCCTAAGCATCTCAAGGACCCTTGGAGAGAGTTGGGCATTTCCCAGATTTCATATTTGATTTTTATCAAATATTGAAACAAGGACTTTTGGTTTTAATTATTTTTCTCTTCGAAAATATTTCATATTAAAATATATGAGAGGAGATAATATGACTTCTCCAAAATAATTGAAATATTGGAGGGAAAATATTAAAATCAAATATTTTGATTTTATTTGGATTTTATTTGCATTAGAAAAATTGCACGTTTCCAAAATTGCATTTAGGGCCAAGAAAATGTTCATCTCGTTCTAAATATTTTATTTAGACGGAGAAAATTTGTTTTGACATTTTTAGATTTTTATTTTATTTTCTAGGATTTTTCTTAGTTTCGGCGGAAATATATATTTTTTTAAAAAGGTTTCCGGACCCAGCTTGGCCGTAAGCCAGCCGGCCCGTCCCGGCCGTCTTCCACGCGCGCGCGCCGCCGTGCGTAGCTCGGACGCCGAGGGGAGTCCGAGCCGGACTCCTCCTCGGGCGCCCCCTTGCCCAAGCAAGCCGCCGCCCTCGCCCCCTTTAAAGGCCGCCGCCGAGCCCCGGCACCACCACCACCCCGCCGCCCCGCAGCCCGCTCCCGAGCCGCGCCCCGCCGCCTCCCGCCAGCTGCCGCCGCTTCGCTGCCCCGTGCCGC
>NC_041386.1:285513324-285521373 GCF_002162155.2 Triticum dicoccoides
GCCCCGCGCCGCCGCCGCCCATGCTGCCCCACACCGCCACCGCCCCGCGAGCCCTGCCGCCCTGCCGCCCGAGCCCTGCCTCGCCGGAGACACGCCGGAGGTACCTCACCGCAGTTCAGTTTTTTAAAACCAATTCGGTTTTTTAGAAAAACCCTAGCCTATTTTTTTCGGTTCGCTGGTTTTTTTCCAGTTTTTCTTTTTCGCGGACGTTTGTTTTAACGAACGGTTTTTGCCCATTAGTTACAGACATCGAACACTCGTTCGTTAGCCTATTCATCAGTTTCTTTTTATTGGATTATTCCGTGATTATTTCTGATCGCGATTTCTGATTCAATTTTCATTCTAGTTTATCTTTTCGCTCGTTAATCAGAATCAGGTGATTCAAGCGCCTAGATCTTCGTCTCGAGACCTTCTTTCCGCTTAAACAACTTGCACAAGTTTTTGCTACTGTAAAATTTGACCTAGGTCCAGATTAGTAAACGGATCTTGTTTCTTTCGCCGTTTGAGTTTCGTTGCTCCGTTTGATTTGATTCTTTTTGCAAACCGGAGTTCTTAAGTTGAACTTTCTTGTTAGATCTTCTTATTTGAGATTTACCCATGTTTCTTAGCTTGATTGCTTATGTAAGTTATTTTTTGTTTACAATAGAATTCCTGGAGTGCGAAGCGTGTTATTTGTAGTCTCTAGGTTACGCGGATCGTCAGCAAGGCAAGTAAGACTTTGATCATATCCCTTTATCTTCCAGTTTTTATGCATTAGTTCCAATCCTCAAACATTGCATGGTTAGGATGTCATTAACATGTGGGTTGGGAAGTAGCTGATGAGGTAGAACCTATTACCCTGTTACATTCAAACCCCTGGGAGTTACTTCTACGCGTTGCTTATATTGCTATGCTATGCTCGTAGACGTGGTTTGGGTGAGTGAAATCCATGACAGATGTGAGATTGTTAATTAATGGTTCAACTTAAGGTGGCAACTTAAATACACATCTGGGTGGATTGAGGCACCTAGAGTACCCAGTGCTGCCTGTATTTTTGGAAATCCCGGAGTACCCATGTGATCTTCCTATGGACCGCCACCCAGGCTCAAAGGGAGCTGAGATTATTCATGCTAGAAACTTATGTGTGCAGCCACAAGCTATTATGGGCTCTAGCTTAGTTGAGTAAGTTAGGTGAAGCTCTTGAAGAGGTGGATCAGCAGGTAGTGGGTTTGTAGGTTTGGTATGGTCTGCCCGGAGTAGAGAGTTAATGTTTCTGAAAGACTGTGTCTCGGTCATCCGTTTCTCAAACACCCTATAGTGTGAGAAACCCAACGGAGGAGATCGAGTCTTGTGGAGAAAAGTGCGCAAACCTCAGCAGAGTGTATAAACTAATCATGGTTAGCCGTGTCCCCGGTTATGGACAATCTTGAGTATCTAGTACTTGGAGTATCTTAAGTATCTCATCACCCTAAAAATAATATTGTTGGATTGTTAATCACCTTAATTGGATTGAGTTGGAGGAACCTTATCAATGATGTTTCAACTACCATGATAGTTAAATTAAAATATATTCCTTTGTTGTAGGGAAAAATTGGCTTTTCGCAAAACTATAACCATAGAGCTTTCCACCAGCCAAATATGCATGTAGTGATAGCATTATTCCGTTCCTGCTCTACTGTGTTATTTTGCCAGCATATTCCATGTGCTGACCCGTTTTGGGCTGCGATGTATTATGTTGCAGACTTTTCAGACAAGGAGTAAGGTTCGTTAGGTCGTTGCCGTGCAGCTCAGCTATGCCGTTGGAGTTGATGGACTCACTTTATCTTCCAAGCCTTCCGCTGTTATCGTATTAGATGGCCTTAAGCCATATTTATTGTAATAAGTTCTCTTTGGAGACATTCGATGTAATAAGTGTGTGATTGCTACTCTGTTATAAATCCTTGAGTACTGTGTGTGTCAGCATTACCGATCCAGGGATGACACTAAAGCACAGAGACTTGACCGTTTGAGGTCGGGTCGCTACAAGATGGTATCAGAGCACACGCTGAGTGTAGGACACGACCACTAAGCTAAAGCCATAGATCACTATTCTCTTCTCATTTCTGACTCCTCTCCATTTTCTACTCTTTAGGATGGCGGACGCAAGGAACAAGTTTGCACAACCAGATGAAGAAGCACCTTTTGGACGACACCTGAAGGAAGTCACTAGGTACCTGAACATAGGAATACCAAGCTTCAGCGGGACCTACACCGCCACTTTGCGGGAAGAGGAGCGATGGATAATTCAAGTTCAAGTTCCAGGAAGGACCTTCATGCCAGTCACTAAACCTATAGAGTTTTCCTTCGACGCACGAACCTGGAGTTTAGGAAAGAGTATGGCAGCTCACATCACCATGGGACACATTGGAGAAGTATATCACAAGGATCTTAAGGACACTATCTACCAGATATGTGGGCGCCGAGACGAGCAATGGGAGATGATCAGTACCAAGAAGGATCAGATGTGCTCAGACATGATAGATTTGAAGCAGGCGAAGACAAGGATCATCGAGCTGGAAGAATAACTTAAGTCTACACGCGATGGATATGAAGAGGAAATTGCGACACTACTGGAGAAGAATGACGACCTGATTAAGAAAATCGGAATATTCATGGGAGACCCCACACTAGTAGAAGAAGATGAAGAACCCAAGGAGATTCGCCCGAAGGACTACATCATCATCGACGACACCGACTCCGACCTTAGCGATGATGACTTTGAAGGTGAAGCTAGAGCAGATATCATGGAGTCTTCAACCGAGGAATATTTTTAGTAGACCACCATATCAGTAGTAGTATTCCACCATGTAAATAAAGTAGCCCGAGCACTTTTGCGATAGTTAGATCAATTGTATGCCTTGCTTGATTGATTGAGTGAAATGTTTGTGTTTGTCTCATGTGCATATGGGTAGTGCTTTCTCATTAGACCTCATTCTATTCTAATCTCTCCCCTCTAACCCCATCAGATGCCCCCGAGACGTGACCCCGGATTTGCTTTCCCACCCGAGCTCACTCAGTTGATCCAGCAGCAGAATACCCTGATGCAGTTGTTAGTTCAGAACCAAGGCAACAACAACAACAACAATCCACTACCACCACCACCACCAGTTGACAACTTAGCCCGTTTTCTGAGGTTGCAGCCGCCGGTGTTTTCCAGTAGCACCAAGCCTATAGTAGCAGATGATTGGCTCCGCAGGATTGGAAGGGAGTTAACCACTGCAGGATGTACTGATGCTGAGAAGGTGCGTTTTGCCGCACATTAGTTGGATGGACCAGCAGCATCATGGTGGGAGAATTACACTATCACCTACCCTATAGCCACGGTGACATGGGACCAGTTTCAGCAAGCTTTTCGTACAACCCATGTCTCAACTGGAGCAATGAGTATGAAGAAGCGTGAGTTTCGCAACCTACGCCAGGGGAACCGTACTGTGGCTCAGTACGCGGATGAGTTTAGCAAGTTATCTCACTATGCCCCTGATGATGTGGCCACAGATGCCGCAAAGCAGAAGAAGTTTATGGAAGGGCTGAATGATGAGATGAGCATGCAGTTGATGGTGGCAACATTCACCAACTACCAAGAGTTGGTAGATAAGGATCTTATGATTGAAGGGAAGCAGCAGCAAATTGAGAGCCGTAAGAGGAAGTATGGACAAGGGAGGTATAGCTCAGGAGCTCAGCAGAAGCCTCGCCTAACCCCGAACTCGGGAGGACTTGTTCATAACCATGGAGGCCACACCCATAACGGAGGGAGTAACCATAATCATACTGGCCCTAGGAATGGGAATGGAGCAAGCAACAATCAGAACCGCCCAAATCCAGCCACACCCACCAAGAGGGACCTAAGCCACATTACTTGTTTCAAGTGCGGGAAGACTAGACACTATGCCACGGAGTGCCCTAAAGGGAAGAATGGAAACGGAAACAGGAAGAAGCCCAACCCATTCAAAAAAGGACAAGTAAACCACGTTAACGTGGAGGAGGTTGAAGAGCAGCCAGACGCGGTTATAGGTAAGTTTTTGGTTAAGTCATTTACCACTCTTGTTCTTTTCGATACTGGTGCATCACATTCATACATATCAAGGGAATTTGTGGATAAGTTTAAACTGCTGACCCAAACCCTTAGGACCCCTCTGTTAGTAAGTTCACATGGAGCAGAGTATATGGCTAGTCGATGGTGCGATCAGATACCCTTAACCATTGGCAACCATGTTTTTCCGTCCAACCTAATTATCTTTGAGTCACAAGGGTTGGATTTGATATTAGGTATGGACTGGATGTCAAGGTACGGAGGAAACATTGACTGTGTTAGTAAGTCAATTTGTCTCACCACCCTGGAGGGAAAAAGGATCAAGTATATATCTAGGCATGTGGCAAGAAGTAGCCAAGTAAATACCCTCACGGGAGTTGTTCAGGAGGAAGTGCCTGTAGTAAAGGATTATCCGGATGTTTTTCCAGAGGAGTTACCAGGCATGCCACCGGATCGAGATATCGAGTTTTGATAGAGCTATTACCAGGCACAGGGCCAATATCCAAGAGACCCTATAGGATGCCTGCGAATGATCTGGAGGAGATTAAGAAACAGATCAAGGAGTTATTGGAGAAAGGTTATATTTGACGGAGTTCATCACCATGGGGAGCTCCAGTGCTATTGGTTGAAAAGAAGGATAAATCCCTAAGAATGGTTGTTGATTATCGGGCATTGAATGAAGTGACGATTAAGAACAAGTACCCATTGCCGATGGTCAATGATCTGTTTGACCAGCTGCAAGGAGCTAAGATGTTTTTGAAGATCGATCTACGATCAGGATATCATCAGTTAAAGATACGAGAGAAGGATATACCCAAGACAGCCTTCACCACACGGTACGGGTTATACGAGTATACGGTCATGTCATTTGGACTGACTAATGCCCCTGCCTATTTCATGAGCATGATGAACAAGGTGTTCATGGAGTATTTGAATAAGTTTGTTGTGGTGTTCATTGATGATATAATGGTATATTCAAAGGATGAAGAGGAACACAAGGAGCATTTGCGATTAGTTCTCGAGAAACTCAGGGAACATCAGTTATATGCCAAGTTTAGCAAATGCAAGTTTGGTTGAAGGAAGTCGGATTCCTTGGACATGTTATGTTAGGAGAAGGTATAGCAGTAGATCCCACCAAGGTTTAGTTAGTTACTGAATGGTTGGCACCCACTTCAGTTAGCGAGATCCGCAATTTTCTTGGACTCGCAGGATACTATCAGAGATTCATTGAGAATTCTTCCAAGATTGCGAAGCCCATGACAGAATTATTGAAGAAGGACACCAAGTTTAAATGGACGGAAGATTGTGAGGCAAGGTTCCAGGAGCTGAAGAAACGTTTGACTATAGCCCCAGTGCTGACACTGCCGGATATACGCAAGGATTTTCAAGTGTATGGCGACGCCTCTTGCCTATGACTTGGAAGTATGCTTATGCAGGACGAAAGAGTTGTTTCGTATGCCTCACGACAACTAAAACCGCATGAGTTGAATTATGCCACACATGATTTGGAACTAGCAACCGTAGTGCATGCGTTGAAGACTTGGAGACATTACCTTATTGGAAATCATTGTGATGTGTATACGGATCATAAGAGTTTGAAGTACATTTTCACCCAGAAGGAGCTGAACCTTAGGCAGAGAAGATGGTTGGAGCTTATAAAGGATTATGACATGAAGCTTCATTATCATCCAGGAACGGCCAATGTCGTAGCAGACGCCTTGAGCCGGAAGAGCTATGCTAATACCCTAATAAGCACGGGATTGCCGAAGGAGTTAGCAGAGGATCTCCGGGAACTACATTTGGAGATTGTTCCTAGAGGTTTTGTTGCAACAATGGAGGTGCAGTCTACATTGTTGGGAAAGATTCGAGAAGCTCAGAAGAATGACAAAGTGATTGCCGAGATAAAGGAGAAAATGAGCGAAGGAAAGGCCAAAGGTTTTCGTGAGGATGAGCACGACACCTTATGGTTTGAGGACCGTGTTTATGTGCCCAATAACACAGAGATTAGGAAATTAATACTTCAGGAGGCACATGACTCACCATACTCGATACACCCCGAGAACACCAAGATGTATTTGGATTTAAAGGAACATTTCTGGTGGACGGGGATGAAGAAGGATATCGCCGAGTATGTGGCCGTATGTGATGTATGTCAGAGAGTGAAGACAGAGCATCAAAAGCCAGCAGGATTGCTACAGCCTATGCCGATACCCGAATGGAAGTGGGATAAACTTGGCATGGATTTGATCGCCGGATTACCTAGGACCAAATCAGGATACGATTCTATATGGGTAGTAGTTGACTGTTTAACCAAAGTGGCACACTTTATCCCAGTGAAAACAACTTATACTAGTGCAAAGTTGGCCAAGATATATATGACTAGGATCGTATGTCTGCATGGAGTTCCGAGGACCATCGTATCAGATAGAGGGACACAGTTTACCTCAAAGTTTTGGCATCAGCTGCACCAGACCTTGGGAACCAGATTGGAGTTCAGTACAACATTTCACCCGCAGACAGATGGACAGGCCGAGAGAGTCAACCAGATTCTGGAGGACATGTTGAGAGCCTGTGCACTATATTATGGATCTAGTTGGGATGACAATCTGCCTTACGCAGAGTTCTCGTACAACAATAGTTACCAAGCCAGTCTGAAGATGGCACCGTTCGAAGCTCTGTATGGTCGAAGGTGCAGAACGCCATTGATGTGGGATTAAGTTGGAGACCGACAGTTGTTTGGACCAGACTTGATCAAAGAGTCTGAGGAGAAGGTTAAACTGATCCGGGATAGACTGAAGATAGCCCAGTCTAGGCAGAAGAGTTATGCAGATTTGAAACGCAAGGAGGTAACCTATGAAATTGGAGACAGAGCATATTTGCGAGTATCACCTTTGTGGGGAGTGAAACGTTTTGGAGTTAAGGGAAAGTTAGCCCCGAGATTTGTATTTTGGAACGGATGGGAGAAGTTGCATGCAAGTTGGAGTTACTTGAAGGACGGTCAGGAGTTCACGATGTGTTTCACATTTCCTAGTTGAAGAAGTGCCATGCTGAAATGGCCGACATACCACTAAGAGATACCGTACCCTTGGAGGCGATTCAGTTGGACAATGACTTGACTTATGAAGAGAAGCCAGTCAAGATTTTGGAGTTTGCCAGTCGAGTCACCCGCAACAAGGTTATTAAGTTTTGCAAGGTTCAGTGGAGCCACCATACCGAGGACGAAGCCACATGGGAACGAGAGGATGATCTCCGCAAGGACCACCCGCACCTATTTTCTAGCCAACCCGAATCTCGAGGGCGAGATTCATCTTAAGGGGGGTAGGTTTGTAACATCCCAAAATTTCAATTTGGAATGTTATACATAGATCATTCTTGCATATCATATTTTATTGCATTTCGTCTCGTGATCCTTGAAATCCTAAGCAACTCAAGGACCCTTGGAGAGAGTTGGGGATTTCCCAGATTTCATATTTGATTTTTATCAAATATTGACACAAGGACTTTTGGTTTTAATTATTTTTCTCTCTGAAAATATTTCATATTAAAATATATGAGAGGAGATAATATGACTTCTCCAAAATAATTGAAATATTGGAGGAAAAATATTAAAATCAAATATTTTGATTTTATTTGGATTTTATTTGCATTAGAAAAATTGCACGTTTTCAAAGTTGCATTTTAGGGCCAAGAAAATGTTCATCTCGTTCTAAATATTTTATTTAGACGAAGAAAATTTGTTTTGGCATTTTTAGATTTTTATTTTATTTTCTAGGATTTTTCTTAGTTTCGCTGGAAATATATATATATATATATATATATATATATATATATATATATATATATATATATATATATATATATATATATATATATATAAAAGGTTTCCGGACCCAGCTGGGCCGAAGCCCAGCCGGCCCGTCCTGGTCGCCTCCCTCGCGAGCGCGCCGCCGTGCGTAGCTCGGACGCTGAGGGGAATCCGAGCCGGACTCCTCCCCGGGCGC
>NC_041386.1:285521574-285546435 GCF_002162155.2 Triticum dicoccoides
CGCCGCTTCGCTGCCCTGTGCCGCCGCCGCCCTCGCTGCCCCGCGCCACCGCCGCCCCGCTGCCCCGCGAGCCCTGCCGCCCTGCTTCCCAAGCCCCGCCTCACCGGAGCCACGCTGAAGGTACCTCGCCGCCGTTCGTTTTTTTAAAAAAACCAATCCGTTTTTTTAGAAAAACCCTAGCCTGTGTTTTTTTCGGTTCGCCGATTTTTTTTCTGGTTTTTCTTTTTCGCGGATGTTCGCCCGGACGTTCGTTTTAACGAACGGTTTTCGCCCGTTAGTTACAGATAACGAACGCTCGTTCGTTAGCCTGTTCGTCAGTTTCCTTTTACTGGATTATTCCGTGATTATTTTTGATCGCGATTTTTGATCCGATTTTCGTTCTAGTTTATCTTTTCGCTCATTAATCGGAATTAGGCGATTCAAGCGCCTAGATCTTCGTCTCAAGACTTTCTTTCCGCTTAATCAACTTGCTCAAGTTTTTGCTACTGTAAAATTTGACCTAGGTGCAGATTAGTAAACGGATCTTGTTTCTTTCGCCGTTTGAGTTTCGTTGCTCCGCTTGATTTGATTCTTCTTGCAAACCAGAGTTCTTAAGTTGAACTTTCTGGTTAGATCTTCTTATTTGAGATTTACCCGTGTTTCTTAGCTTGATTGCTTATGTAAGTTATTGTTTGTTTATGATAGAATTCCTGGAGTGCGAAGCGTGTTATTTGGAGTCTCTAGGTTACGCGGATCGTCAGCAAGCCAAGTAACACTTTGATCATATCCCTTCATCACCCAGTTTTTATGAATTAATTCCAATCCTCAAACATTGCATGGTTAGGATGTCATTAACATGTGGGTTGTGAAGTAGCTGATGAGGTAGAACCTATTACCCTATTACATTCAAACCCCTGGGAGTTACTTCTACACATTCCTTATATTGCTATGCTATGCTCGTAGACGTGGTTTGGGTGAGTGAAATCCATGACAGATGTGAGATTGTTAATTAATGGTTCAACTTAAGGTGGCAACTTAAATACACATCTGGGTGGATTGAGGCACCTGGAGTACCCAGTGCTGCCTGTATTTTTGGAAATCCCAGAGTACCTGTGTGATCTTCCTATGGACCGCCACCCAGGCTCAAAGTGAGCTCAGATTATTCATGCTAGAAACTTACGTGTGCAACCACAAGCTATTATGGGCTCTAGCATAGTTGAGTAAGTTACATGAAACTCTTGAAGAGGTGGATCAGCAGGTAGTGGGTTTGTAGGTTTGGTATTGTAACACCCTCGATGCAGCTATATCTCCCACGTGTCGAAGCACGACTTAGAGGCATAACCGCATTGAAAGCAATGTCGCAAGTGAGGTAATCTTCACACAACCCATGTAATACATAAGGTAAAGATATACATAGTTGGCTTACAATCGCCACTTCACACAATACATGAATAAAGCATTACATCAGCCAGATACAACCAAGGTCCGACTACGGAACCAAAATAAAAGAAGACTACCCCAAATGCTACACAGATCCCCGATCGACCCCAACTAGGCTCCACTACTGATCAACTGGAAAACGGAATAACACAAAGGACAAGATCTTCATCGAGCTCCTCCTTGAGCTTGGTTGCATCACCTGCTCGGTAACATCGACACCTGCAAATTGGTTTTGGAAGTATCTGTGAGTCACGGGGACTCAGCAATCTCACACCCTCGCGATCAAGACTATTTAAGCTTATAGGTAGGGTAAAGGTATGAGGTGGAGCTGCAGCAAGCGACTAGCATATATGGTGGCTACCATACACAAATGAGAGCGAGAAGAGAAGGCAAAGCACGGTCGAGAAACTATGATCAAGAAGTGATCCTAGAACAACCTACGCCAAACATTACTCCAACATCGTGTTCACTTCCCGGACTCCGCAGGAAAGAGACCATCACGGCTACACACATGGTTGGTGCATTTTAATTAAGGTATGCTTCAGGTTTTCTACAACCGGACATTAACAAATTCCCATCTGCCCATAACCGCAGGCACGACTTTTGAAAGTTCAATCCCTGCAGGGGTGTCCCAACTTAGCCCATCACAAGCTCTCACGGTCAACGAAGGATATTCCTTCTCCCAAGACAATCCGATTAGACTCGGCATCCCGGTTACAAGACATCCTCGACAATGGTAAAACAAGTCCAGCAAAGCTGCCTGAATGTGCCGACAAATCCCGATAGGAGCTGCACATCTCTCGTTCTCAGGGCACACTCAGATGAGACTAGCTATGAGTAAAACCAACCCTCAAGTTTCCCCGAGGTGGCCCCGCAGGCAGCTCAGTCGGACCAACACTCAGAGGAGCACTGGCCCAGGGGGGGTTTAAATAAAGATGACCCTCGGGTCTGCAGAACCCAAGGAAAAGAAAAGGCTAGGTGGCGAATGGTAAAACTAATGTTGGGCATTGCTGGAGGAGTTTTATTCAAGGCGAACTGTCAAGGGGTTCCCATTATAACCCAACCGTCTAAGGAACGCAAAATCCGGGAACATAACACCGATATGACGGAAACTAGGGCGGCAAGAGTGGAACAAAACACCAGGCATAAGGCCGAGCCTTCCACCCTTTACCAAGTATATAGATGCATTAATTAAATAAGAGATATTGTGATATCCCAACAAAATATCCATGTTCCAACATGGAACAAACTCCAATCTTCACCTGCAACTAACAACACTATAAGAGGGGCTGAGCAAAGCGGTAACATAGCCAAACAACGGTTTGCTAGGACAAGGTGGGTTAGAGGCTTGGCTCAACAATATAGGAGGCATGATAAGCAAGTGGTAGGTATCATAGCATAGGCATAGCAACAGAGCGAGCAACTAGCAAGCAAAGATAGAAGTGATTTCGAGGGTATGGTCATCTTGCCTGAAATCCCACAAGGAAGAAGAACGAGTCCATGAAGAAGACAAACGGACATAGTCGAACGGTTCCTCACAAACGCGACATTATCGGAACCAACCCGAAGAAGCAACACCGGAAAGAAGCACACAACATAGTAAACAACCAACACACGAACATGCTATGATATGCGGGATGCGATATGTGATGCATATGCATGATTTGGAAAGAAATGATCGAACCTGGCCTCAACTTGGAAAACCAAGAGTGCCACTGGAAAGGTGAGGTGATTTCGGTCGAAATCGATATAAAGATCACCGGAATCGGATGCACGGATTGGAAATGGCAAGCAAAACAAATATGGCACCGGTCTGCGATAAACAGCAAGTAGGCATCTAATTGCATCAAGATAAATATGCTACAGCACTCAAACATGGCAACAAAATACATGGCAGAGATCCACTCATGATGCTTGACAAAAAATGAACACTGAGCTACGGCTAATTCACTCAATAACAGGTTCAACAAGCATGACAAAAGTGCAAAAGATAACAAGTTTCGGACTTGGTGAAATTATCAACAAGTCAGGAATTTATCATCAGGAAGCAATGTTTAGGGCATGATAACTACCTGCTACAGGAACATATCATGGAAAATCAAGGCATGGCATGAAGCTACTCTAAGCATATAACAAAAGTCCCTTAGTGACCAAGACCCAAAAGGGATCAGACAATACAATTGCAAGCATGTGAACATAGCAAAAACATAAACAGATTCAGACTTAGTGAAAAACTGGAGAATGGCAAAACAGATTAACAAGTAGGCATGTTTACGAGCTCGATGCACTCACTACAAAGCATTTCATAACAAACTAAGCATACACCCATCAAGAAGACATGTCATAGAAGCTAGACATGGCAATAACAACAACATAGCATGCACGGATCAACTACAACAAGCTTGGCAAACTCGCTAAACATGTTAACAATCTGCCAGGAACATTTTATAGCAAAAGTAGAGCTCGATCGACTCGAGCTAGGGTGGTCCATAAATGCAAAAAAAGACATGGATGGATAGAGCACCACAATATTAACAAAATATCCTTACTGATCATGCTCAAAAGAATCACAGATCACTAGGAAACAACATGAACATATGGCATAAAAATAAAGACAGGGCAAGGACTTAGTAAAATTCTAAGTCCCTGAAATCAGCATCATCGAGTAAGCTAACTTTGCATGCTTGTGCTAGTCACCACAAAGATCACAAAAATGCATGGCATACACCCTGTAAAGATGGCATGGTATTCAACAAAACACATGTAGAGCTCAGGATCATAGCATGCACACATTAATCATGGCAAAAATGACAAAAGGCCATTTGCTGAAACAGATCTGAAATAATCATCACATAGCCCTCTTTCAACAGCATTTCGGGCATCAAGATTAGCTCAAATGAAAATGATGCAATGAGATGAAATGATGTACTCGTCGAGACGAACTTTTTGATATGCTACACACGCGAATCGGAGCTAGGGCTGCAGAGATATGGCATGTCAAAGGTTGCAAAATATTAGGGTTTTGGGAGGAAAAAGTCAACCAAGGGGATTTTGGATCTGAGAGCCAGATCGGCGGCGCAGACGCCGAGGTTCGCCGGAGACTTGGCCGGCCGGAGCTGCGAGTGGAGGTGGCCGGAGTTGGGACGGAGAGGAGGGGCTCGCCGGAGGAGGTCGGTGAGGGGCGCGGCGTGGAAGCCGAGGCGCGGACCGGCGAGGTCGGAAGCGGTCGCCGGCGGTGAGCAGGCGAGGTGGCGAGCGGTGGCGCTAGAGTGGCAGCGCCGGCGGCAACCTTGGACGGCGGCAGGGCGGCGGATCCGCGGCAGGAAGGAGCCGGCCGGCGCGCGGGATCCGGGCGGAGGTCAGTGCGGTGACCTGCGGCGGCGCCGGCGTGGTAGGTGGGCTCGGGCGGCGCGTGAGGGAGACGCGGGGCGCACGGCTCGGGCCGGGGAGGGCCTCCCGCGGGCCGCGGCGGGCGCGGAGGAAAGAGAAGGCGGCGGCGGTGACGTGTCGTGCCCGAATTAGTCCGGCGACGGAGTGGACACGTCTAGCGCGCGGAGAGAGGATTTTTAGGGTTTTAGGAGGGAAAAGACCCGGGATTTCGGAGGAGGGGCTATATTTATAGGTAGGAGGAGCTAGGAGGCTTCAAATTGAGCACGGTTTGCGGCCACGCGATCGTGATCGAACGACCGAGATGATAGAGGGAGTTTAGGTGGGTTTTGGGCCACTTTGGAGGGGTGTTGGGCTGCAACACACACGAGGCCTTTTCGGTCCCTCGGTTAACCGTTGAAGTATCAAACGAAGTCCAAATGGTACGAAACTTGACAGGCGGTCTACCGGTAGTAAACCAAGGTCGCATGACAAGTCTCGGTCCAATCCGAGAACATTTAATACCCGCACATGAAAAGAGGTAGAAAGGGACACCGGATGACATAGGAGCGTCGGATTGCAAAACGGACAACGGGGAAAAAGCTCGGATGCATGAGACAAACATGTATGCAAATGAAATGCACATGATGACATGATATGAAATGCATGACATGCAAGCAATGATAAGGCAACAACAGCGAATAACTGGAGGACACCTGGCACATCGTTCTCGGGGCGTTACAACACCCCACCACTACGGGAGGATCTCGTTCCGAGATCTAGAATGGCACCGGAGGGAAAAATGGAAGAGAAAGAGAAGAGGTAAAACTAACTTGCTTCTTTGACAAACGAGTGTAACCAAAGAACCTTGAAAGGTTAAAACCATTTCGAGAAAAGAATATAATGGAGATGAGCGAAGTTGAAAACACTCCGTTAGGAAAGAGGGACAAGGAACATTACGAGAACCTTGTAGGTTGAAAGCATAAGAAAAGGGTTGCAATGGACGAGAAGTATATGCAAGCACTCCAGTTGAAACGAGAAGTACGAGGAATGATAAAGATCAATTACGGCAACACTCCGGTTGAAAATGGAAGGTAAAGAATATGAGCTTTGCAATATGAAAGCACTTGGATGAGACTCCGGTTAGAAGAGGAATGATAGACACAACACTCCGGTTAAAACAAGATAGAGAAGGAATAAGACTGATATAATTTGGACAGCACTTTGACTGTAAATGGAAGAATTTGAGCATGAACTAGACAAGATGAGAGGACACTTGATGAATCAACAAAACACTGCCTCCGGAACTATTGAAATAATGGCACAAGGGGTAAGAAAGATTTCAGATAGCATTCCGGTTGAGAAGGGGGGTAAAACTTGATAAGATGAGAGAGCTCGAATGAAAACATGACACTCCGGTTGAATGGATAAGCCAAGGAAAAGAATATGAACTTGGCAAAATGAGTTGATGGGACGAAGACAACAACATCACAATGCCTAAGGAAAAAAGAGAGAAATGGTATGGAATGAACGGAGAAGAAAACAACATCTTCTACCTTAAATGAGCTTGCAAAAGCATCTTTAGGAGAAGGTTCGAACAGAGTTGTTGGAAAGCCAACAACGAAAAGAACAAGGTTGTAGTGGACTTATGGAAAACATCTCGAAATTATGAGGTGAAATTCTACCACTACTAGAAACAATAGATTGGATTGATATAAACAAAGAGACGAGACTATTTCTCTGGGAGGATAAATGGAGAACTTGGGTCACTGATAAGCACCATAATTAGCAACAAACCTTAGAGAAGGCTTTAGGAGAAACATAACCCAAGATAACTCCAACGAATAGGTTGATGGATTTAAAAGTACTCATTCTTGATAACTTGTGAAACATGAAACATGAACCCAAATTATCAAGAATGACATAATACCACCTCCAATGATACAGAATAGAGAATTGCACTCCGGATAGCAAGATGAAGAATGCTTGATCTCCTCTGAAAAGAATCTCGATGAACACTTCAAGAAGGAATTAAATCCTTGATGAACCATCATGTAGAACCTTCATGAAGAACTCCGTTAACAAAAGGATGATCACACGAAAGGAAAGAGAAGTTGAGAATATAATGTGAAGCCTTGTAACGATTAAGATGAATCCCCGTGGTGATATAATTGAGAGAGGTTGGAACTCCGGGAAAAAGAGTAGATGAAACAATTGAAATCAGGAATTTGATGAGCCTCCGGAATAGGGAATTGAGTTCACTCGATGAAACAAGAATAAGAATTACATTATGCTTATCCTTCACCAATTTAAATTGATGACAAACAATGGATTTGGCATACTACTTATTCTCATAGAAAGGATTAAGACAGATATAGCGCCAACTTGGGAAGGTCTTCAATGAACCGCCGGTAGGATTAGAGAACGGATGATGATACTTGAGGGGATTTAGATACAACTGAAACGAAGAGATCACGACTGACTGGAGAATATTTGAATGATGCACCGGTAAGATTTGGAGAAAAAGAGCTGAAAGCTGAGAATGAATAAGTCTTATGAAATGATGGGCTTCGGAGAAACAAACTGAAAATAATCGTGAATTGCTCCGGATGGGTGAAAAGAATTCTGATAATCGAAAACAATTATGAGAGGAAGGCAACAAGCTAGAATGATGAATCTTAAAGAGAATGGAGCAAGATATGGAGGAAAAATTCTTCTTCAGTCTTCAAATGCAGAGAATGATGACGAGAAACACCACCATGAATTGTTGATGCCCTCCGGAATGAAAAATAGAAAAGGTTGAGCCAATGATGAAAGAATTTGGAAGATCTTGGAGAAGACATTTGACTGATGATAATTCATTCTTACGTCAAGCTTTAGAAGATTTGAGAATAACTTCGGGAGAATAAGAAGTGTCAGGTAAGATCCTGGGAAAAGACCTCTGGGTTAGGGCCCGCTTAAGAGAAACACCGTTGAAATGATTTAAAGAGAGAGATTGCACCGGTTGAATTAAATGGCTCACAAGAGATAACATCCTTGAAATAGCCCGAACGAATGCAGAGTGGAAACACGAATCTTCGAGATATCTTGAGCACTCCGGAACAATTGAATAGCAAGCGGGGAATGATTATGAGGTGCACCGACATAAGAAAAGCATTGAAATGAGGAACATGTATGATCAACAAAGCTTGATTAGAATCCACCGGAGAAAAAAATGGAGAATATTGAACTAGTAGAGCATCTTCATGAGAACCACCGGGTAAGAACATTGATGGAAAAGAATGGAGAGACTTCCCATCAATAAAATGGATAGTTGATTAAGAAATCTGGGTCCTCGAGGAAAAAGGGTGGGTGGGCCGGGAAAACAAGGGCAACTTGGGACGGATGAAACAAACAACGTTGAGAGGACTTGAGTTGACCTTGCGGATGTTGAAAAAGATTGGATCCACTTGAAAAGAAACACGCCGATTGAAAAGGATTGACATGACAATCTCGATTATCATGAAAGATTAGTATTCACATAGGAATATGAGAACACCGCCTAGGAAAGGAATGGCATCAACACTTGACACTGAAGCAACTCGAATACCACAAATCAAAAACAAAATAAAAGATTGGCTTGCAGAATAAGCCAGAACAAACATATGATAGAGATTTCATCCAAAGTTTTCGTGGTGGGGCCTACACGGGCTCGATCGTATAGCACCATCATGTACAAGGCAGTGCACATGAAATACGAAGCGTCCCCGAGTCGACATAGCCAAGGACTCTTTAAGACACAACGAGACCACTGTAAAACCAACCGTGGATAGGCGGACCACTAGACGTCGAACCCCAATTTCATATCATACATCTGTCGGAAAGATATCCTAAGAGCTACTTGAATTCCCACTTATAAACTCCCAAAACTTTTCGGTTATGCAATCAGGTGTTGGGGATCAGGGGAAGCAAAATATCTCACCCAAAACTAACAAATCCTACATCCAGCTGTATCCATCCTTCAACACATAACCAAGAAACCTTCGGAAATCGTTTACCTCAACCTTCAAAAAGCATCCGTTACACGAGTTATGGCAATACTCCCGAACTCCCGCCCCAGTACTGGGTGGCGTCGAGGTTATCTCACCAACAACTGCATAAAAGAGATTTTTGATGTCGGCGAAACTCAGGTATTCCAGAACTGCAACGATAAAATTGTGACGACAACACCTCAGAGCTCAACTCCCCGGGACACTGCCACAACCCCTAAATTTCAGGAGGCGCCAAGAACAATGTTCTCGTCACAAAACCATCGGAATGATTCCAAGATACCCGCGTGATCCTAAATTTTTTTAGTGAAATTTGAGAAGAGAAGAGTCAAAACTCTACGTCAGGATGTCTCACCAGAGCAACGAAGGGACTGAGGAGTAAAAAGAATTCCTAACTCTCCGATATATAATTCCTAAATGACTCAAAACATTTTTCTATACTCAACAACGCCAACGATTCGATAAAGCAGGGGCTCCTATGGTCGGGGAAGGCTCTGATTACCAACTTGTAACGCCCTCGATGCGGCTATATCTCCCACGTGTCGAAGCACGACTTAGAGGCAAAACCGCATTGAAAGCAATGTTGCAAGTGAGGTAATCTTCACACAACCCATGTAATACATAAGGGAAAGAGATACATAGTTGGCTTACAATCGCCACTTCACACAATACATGAATAAAGCATTACATCAGCCAGATACAACCAAGGTACGACTACGGAACCAAAATAAAAGAAGACTACCCCAAATGCTACACAGATCCCCGATCGACCCCAACTAGGCTCCACTACTGATCAACTGGAAAACGGAACAACACAAAAGACAAGATCTTCATCGAGCTCCTCCTTGAGCTTGGTTGCATCACCTGCTCGGTAACATCGACACCTGCAAATTGGTTTTGGAAGTATCTGTGAGTCACGGGGACTCAGCAATCTTACACCCTCGCGATCAAGACTATTTAAGCTTATAGGTAGGGTAAAAGGTATGAGGTGGAGCTGCAGCAAGCGACTAGCATATATGGTGGCTAACATACGCAAATGAGAGCGAGAAGAGAAGGCAAAGCACAGTCGAGAAACTATGATCAAGAAGTGATCCTAGAACAACCTACGCCAAACATTACTCCAACACCGTGTTCACTTCCCGGACTCCACTGGAAAGAGACCATCACGGCTACACACGCGGTTGGTGCATTTTAATTAAGGTAAGCTTCAGGTTTTCTACAACCGGACATTAACAAATTCCCATCTGCCCATAACCGCGGGCACGGCTTTCGAAAGTTCAATCCCTGCAGGGGTGTCCCAACTTAGCCCATCACAAGCTCTCACGGTCAACGAAGGATATTCCTTCTCTCAAGACAATCCGATTAGACTCGGCATCCCGGTTACAAGACATCCTCGACAAATGGTAAAACAAGTCCAGCAAAGCCGCCCGAATGTGCCGACAAATCCCGATAGGAGCTGCACATCTCTCGTTCTTAGGGCACACTCAGATGAGACTAGCTACGAGTAAAACCAACACTCAAGTTTCCCCGAGGTGGCCCCGCAGGCAGCTCAGTCGGACCAACACTCAGAGGAGCACTGGCCCAGGGGGGTTTAAATAAAGATGACCCTCGGGTCTGCAGAATCCAAGGGAAAGAAAAGGCTAGGTGGCAAATGGTAAAAGCAATGTTGGGCATTGCTGGAGGAGTTTTATTCAAGGCGAACTGTCAAGGGGTTCCCATTATAACCCAACCGTGTAAGGAACGCAAAATCCGGGAACATAACACCGATATGACGGAAACTAGGGCGACAAGAGTGGAACAAAACACCAGACATAAGGCCGAGCCTTCCATCCTTTACCAAGTATATAGATGCATTAATTAAATAAGAGATATTGTGATATCCCAACAAAATATCCATGTTCCAACATGGAACAAACTCCAATCTTCACCTGCAACTAACAACGCTATAAGAGGGGCTGAGCAAAGCGGTAACATAGCCAAACAACGGTTTGCTAGGACAAGGTGGGTTAGAGGCTTGGCTCAACAATATAGGAGGCATGATAAGAAAGTGGTAGGTATCGTAGCATATGCATAGCAATAGAGCGGGCAACTAGCAAGCAAAGATAGAAGTGATTTCGAGGGTATGGTCATCTTGCCTGAAATGCCGCAAGGAAGAAGAACGAGTCCATGAAGAAGACAAACGGACGTATTCGAACGGTTCCTCACAAACGCGATGTTATCAGAACCAACCTGAAGAAGCAACACCGGAAAGAAACACACAACATAGTAAACAACCAACACACGAACATGGTATGATATGCGGGATGCGGTATGTGATGCATATGCATGATTTGGAAAGGAATGATTGAACCTGGCCTCAACATGGAAAACCAAGAGTGCCACTGGAAAGGTGAGGTGATTTCTGTCGAAATCGATATAAAGATCACCGGAATCGGATGCACGGATTGGAAATGGCAAGCAAAACAAATATGGCACCGGTCTGCGATAAACAGCAAGTAGGCATCTAATTGCATCAAGATAAATATGCTACCGCACTCAAACATGGCAAAAAAAATACATGGCAGGGTTCCACTCATGATGCTTGACAAAAGATGAACACTGAGCTACGGCTAATTCACTCAATAACAGGTTCAAACAAGCATGGCAAAAGTGCAAAAGATACCAGGTTTCAGACTTAGTGAAATTATCAACAAGTCAGGAATTTATCATCAGGAAGCAATGTTTAGGGCATGATAACTACCTGCTACAGGAACATATCATGGAAAATCAAGGCATGGCATGAAGCTACTCTAAGCATATAACAAAAGTCCCTTAGTGACCAAGACCCAAAAGGGATCAGACAATACAATTGCAAGCATGTGAACATAGCAAAAACATAAACAGATTCAGACTTAGTGAAAAACTGGAGCATGGCAAAACAGATTAACAAGTAGGCATGTTTACGAGCTCGATGCACTCACTACAAAGCATTGCATAACAAACTAAGCATACACCCATAAAGAAGACATGTCATAGAAGCTAGACATGGCAAGAACAACAACATAGCATGCACGGATCAACTACAACAAGCTCGGCAAAATCGCTAAACATGTTAACAATCTGCCAGGAACATTTTATAGAAAAAGTAGAGCTCGATTGACTCAAGCTAGGGTGTTCCATAAATGCAAACAAAGACATGGATGAATAGAGCACCACAATATTAACAAAATATCCTTACTGATCATGCTCAAAAGAGGCACAGATCACTAGGAAACAACATGAACATATGGCATAAAAATAAAGACAGGGCAAGGACTTAGTAAAATTCTAAGTCCCTGAAATCAGCATCATCGAGTAAGCTACTTTGCATGCTTGTGCTAGTCACCACAAAGATCACAAAAATGTATGGCATACACCCCTGTAAAGATGGCATGGTATTCAACAAAACACATGTAGAGCTCAGGATCATAGCATGCACACATTAATCATGGCAAAAATGACAAAAGGCCATTTGCTGAAACAGATCTGAAATAATCATCACATAGCCCTCTTTCAACAGCATTTCGGGCATCAAGATGAGCTCAAATGAAAATGATGCAATGAGATGAAATGATGTACTCGTCGAGACGAACTTTTTGATATGCTACACGCGCGAATCGGAGCTAGGGCTGCAGAGATATGGCATGTCAAAGATTGCAAAATATTAGGGTTTTGAGAGGAAAAAGTCAGCCGAGGGGATTTTGGATCTGAGATCCAGATCGGCGGCGCGGACGCCGAGGGTCGCCGGAGACTTGGCCGGCCGGAGCTGCGAGTGGAGGTGGCCGGAGTTGGGCCGGAGGGGAGGGGCTCGCCGGAGGAGGTCGGTGAGGGGCGCGAAAGCCGAGGCGCGGACCGGCGAGGTCGGAAGCGATCGCCGGCGGTGAGCAGGCGAGGTGGTGAGCGGTGGTGCTGGAGTGGTGGCGCCAATGGCGACCTTGGACGGCGGCGGGGCGGCGGATCCGCAGCAGGGAGGAGCCGGCCGGCGCGCGCGATCCGGGCGGAGGTCGGTGCGGTGACCTGCAGCGGCGCCGGCGTGGTAGATGGGCTCGGGTGGCGCGCGAGGGAGACGCGGGGCGCGCGGCTCGGGCCGGGGAGGGCCTCCCGCGGGCTGCGGCGGGCGCGAAGGAGAGAGAAGGTGGCGGCGGTGACGTGTCGCGCCCGGATTCGTCCGGCGCGGTGGCTGGACGTGTCCGGCAGCGGAGTGGACACGTCTGGCGCGCGGAGAGAGGATTTTTAGGGTTTTAGGGGGGAAAAGACCCGTGATTTCGGAGGAGGGGCTATATTTATAGGTAGGAGGAGCTAGGAGGCTCCAAATTGAGCACGGTTTGCGGCCACGCGATCGTGATCGAACGACCGAGATGATGGAGGGGGTTTATGTGGGTATTGGGCTACTTTGGAGGGGTGTTGGGCTGCAACACACACGAGGCCTTTTCGGTCCCTCGGTTAACCGTTGAAGTATCAAACGAAGTCCAAATGGTACAGAACTTGACATGCGGTCTACTGGTAGTAAACCAAGGCCGCATGACAAGTTTCGGTCCAATCCGAGAATGTTTAACACCCGCACAAGAAAAGAGGTAGAAAGGGACACCAGATGACATAGGAGCGCTGGATTGCAAAACGGACAACGGGGAAAAAGCTCGGATGCATGAGACGAACATGTATGCAAATGAAATACACATGATGACATGATATGAAATGCATGACACACAAGCAATGACAAGGCAAAAACAACGAATAACTGGAGGACACCTGGCACATCGGTCTCGGGGCGTTACAGGTATGGTCTACCCGGAGTAGAGAGTTAATGTTTCTGAAAGATTGTGTCTCGGTCATCCATTTCTCAAACACCTTGTAGTGCGAAAAAACCAACGGAGGAGATCTAGTCTTGTGGTGAAAGTGTGCAAACCTCTGCAGAGTGTATAAACTAATCATGGTTAGCCGTGTCCCTGGTTATGGACAATCTTGAATATCTAGTACTTGGAGTATCTTAAGTATCTCATCACCCTAAAAATAATATTGTTGGGTTGTTAATCACCTTAATTGGGATTGAGTCAGAGGAACCTTCTCAAAGATGTATCAACTACCATGATAGTTAAATTAAAATCTATTCCTTTGTTGTAGGAAAATTTTTGCTTTTCACAAAACTATAACCATAGAGCTTTCCACCAGCCAAATATGCATGTAGTGATAGCATTATTCCGTTCCTGCTCTACTATGTTATTTTGCCAGCATATTCCATGTGCTGGCCCGTTTTCGAGCTGCAACGTATTATGTTGCAGACTTTTCAGACGAGGAGTGAGGTTCGTTAGGTCATTGCCATGCAGCTCAGCTATGCCGTTGGAGTTGATGGACTCACTTTATCTTCCAAGCCTTCCGCTGTTATCGTAGTAGATGGCCTTAAGCCATATTTATTGTAATAAGTTCTCTTTGGAGACATGTGATGTAATAAGTGTGCGATTGCTACTCTGTTATAAATCCTCGAGTACTGTGTGTGTCAGCATTACCGATCCAGGGATGACACTGAGGCAAAGAGACTTGACCATTTGAGGTCGGGTCGCTACAGCCTTGCGCCTTGCTGCACACTTTAACATACCTATTAGGCATTATGAGGAGGAAAAGCTGTTGCCTCATATTTTGCTAGACTATAAGAGTATGGTAGCACATGATTTTCTTGTTAAGAATAAGAAGAAGATGCTCAACTATAGACTGATATTTGATAAGAAACACTTTGAGACTATTACCTTGCCTGCTCCCTCTTGGTTCAACATATTTTTAGGCACGTACCTTATTTTGCCGGAGGCCGTTTAGGCATACCAGAGCCTGACATCAGCTCCAGAGCCGGAGCCACTATCTGATTCTCACTGTCAGTGTATTTATCAGTGGGATCCAGAGGAGATTGCCAACCAGTAGCACCCCGAAGACCCTCCTCAGTACACCGGAGAGGGCAGTTTTGAACCATGGGAATAGACCAACTTAGGCCAAAAGCCTAAGCTTGGGGGAGTACGTATTTCTCACCGACATTACATTCATGTTCACAGACTCATACCAATTGTCGGTGATCATACTTTTTCATTGTAATATCCATGCTAGTTTATTTTATTTTTAAGCTTTCTTCTTGTGTGTTTGAAAAACCTTAATAAAAACAAAAAAAATAGTTGTAGCTTTTAGCTAGTTTACTTTCCATGCCTGTAGTAGTAGTAATTAAAAAGAAAACCCAAAAAGATTTCTCGTTCTTATTTTGCTTGTTGGGAGCTTTCCCATGTAAATAGTTTTATTTGTTTTCTTTTCTTTGGGGGTCGAGAGGAGAAGACCATAATGAAAATGTTGAGTGGCTCTCATATGCATTATTGTTGATCTAACAAAGATCCCATATTACCTTGTCTTCTCCCATGTGTTGAATGCTTGTAGATTCCAGCTTAGTCCAGTGCACGTGTACTATTATTATTATCCACACTATTCAGTTGTGCAAGTGAAAGGCAATAATGACGATATATGATGAACTGATTGAGATGAGATAAGCTGGTATGAACTCGACCTCTCTTGTTTTTGTAAATATGATTAGTTCATCATTCCTGATTCAGCCTATTATGAATGAAACATGTTTGCAATGACAATTAGAGATTATAGTTGCTTATGCCATGCTTAATTTGCTAGGAGTTTATAATGGTTTACCTTGCGTGCCAACATGCTATTAAAATGGTTGTGATGTGGTATGATAGGGTGGCATCCTCCTTTGAACGATTTGAGTGGCTTGACTTGGCACATGTTCACGCATGTAGTTGAAATAAAATCAACATAGCCTCCACGATATTTATGTTCATGGTGAATTATATCCTACTCATGCTTGCATTCAGTGTTGATTAATTCTAATGCATGTTCATGACTGTTGTCGCTCTCTAGCTGGTCGCTTCCCAGTCTCTTTCTAGCCTTCACTTGTACTAAGAAGGAATACTACTTGTGCATCCAATTCCATAAACCCCAAAAGTTGTTCCATATGAGTCCACCATACCTTCCTATATACGGTATCTACCTGCCGTTCCAAGTAAATTTGTATGTGCCAAACTCTAAACCTTCAAATAAACATTCTGTTTTGTATGCTTGAATAGCTCATGTATGAACTAGGGCTGTCTATATCTTCCATGCTAGGCGGGTTATTCTCAAGAGGAGTGGACTCCGCTCCTCACTCACGAGGAAATGGATGGTCACCGGGATGCTCAGTCCCATGCTCAAATCAAATCAAAATAATTGCAAACAAAACTCCCCCAGGATTGTTGTTAGTTGGAGGCACCCGTTGTTTCGGGCAAGCCATGGATTGATGCTTGTTGGTGGTGGGGGAGTATAAAATTTACCATTCGTCTTGGGAACCACCTATAATGTGTGTAGCATGGAAGATATCGAGATCTCTTGGTTGTTATGTTGACAATGAAAGTATACCGCTCAAAATATTATTCACCTCTATTTCAAAACCGAGCTCTGGCACCTCTACAAATCCCTACTTCCTTCTGCGAAGGGCCTATCCATTTACTTTTATGCTGAGTCATCATCCTCTTATTAAAAAGCACTAGTTGGAGAGCACCGCTGTCATTTGCATGTATTACTATTAGTTTACATTGAGTATGACTTGACTGGATCTCTTTTACCATGAATTACAATTTCCAGTTAGCCCTTGATCTTCAGGGGTGCTCTGCATTTATGTTTTGCGGTCTCAGAAAGGGCTAGCGAGATACCCTCTTGTTATATCATACTATGATTGTTTTGAGAAGAGTTTGTAAAAGTTTTTCTTTATCACTTTCAGTTTATCAACTGAATTTCTTGAGGACAAGCAAAGGTTTAAGCTTGGGGGAGTTGATACGTCTCCGTTATATATACTTTTCCAAACACTTTTGCCCTTGTTTTGGACTCTAACTTGCATGATTTGAATGGAACTAACCCGGACTGACGCTGTTTTCAGCAAAATTGCCATGGTATTATTTTTGTGCAGAAATAAAAGTTCTTGGAATCACCTGAAAATCAACGAAGATTATTTTTGGAATATATAAAAAATACTGGTGAAAGAATCAAGGCCAGGGGCCCCACACCCTGTCCACGAGGGTGGGGGCGTGCCTACCCCCCTGGGCGCGCCCCCTGCCTCATGGGCCCCCTGGTGCTCCTCCGACCTCAACGCCAACTCTATATATTCGTGTTCGGGGAGAAAAAAAATTAGAGAGAAGGATTCATCGCGTTTTACGATACAGAGGCGCTGCCAAGCCCTAATCTCTGTCGGGAGGGCTGATGTGGAGTCCGTTCGGAGCTCCGGAGAGGGGAATCCTTCGCCATCGTCACCATCAACCTTCCTCCATCACCAATTTCATAATGTTCATCGTCATGCCTGAGTAATTCCATCGTAGGCTTGCTGGACAGTGATGGGTTGGATGAGATTTATCATGTAGTCGAGTTAGTTTTGTTAGGCTTTGATCCCTAGTATCCACTATGTTCCGAGATTGATGTTGCTATGACTTTGCTATGCTTAATGCTTGTCACTATGGCCCGAGTGCCATGATTTCATATCTAAACCTATTATGTTTTCATGAATATATGTGAGTTCTTGATCCTATCTTGCAAGTCTATAGTCACCTATTATGTGTTATGATCCGTTAACCCCGAAGTGACAATAATCAGGATACTTACCGGTGATGACCGTAGTATGAGGAGTTCATGTATTCACTATGTGTTAATGCTTTGGTCCAGTACTCTATTAAAAGTAGCCTTAATATCCCTTAGTTTCCAATAGGACCCTGCTGCCACCGGAGGGTAGGACAAAAGATGTAATGCAAGTTCTTTTCCATAAGCACATATGACTATATTCGGAATACACGCCTACATTACATTGATGAACTGGAGCTAGTTCTGTGTCACCCTAGGTTATAACTATTGCATGAGGAATCGCATACGACATAATTATCCATCACTGATCCATTGCCTACGAACTTTTCATATATTGTTCTTCGCTTATTTACTTTTCCGTTGCTACTGTTACAATCACTATAAAACCTAAAATATCACTTTTGCTACCGTTACCAATATTATCATATTACTTTGCTACTAAATACCTTCCTGCAGATATTAAGTTTCTAGGTGTGGTTGAATTGACAACTCAGCTGCTAATACTTGAGAATATTCTTTGGCTCCCCGTGTGTCGAATCAATAAATTTGGGTTGAATACTCTAGCCTCGAAAGCTGTTGTGATCCCCTATACTTGTGGGTTCTCAGGCATCAAAGGAAGCGCACGGTTGCCGGTGATATCAGCGGCGAAGCTAGAAGACGATGGTGGTGGCAGAGTTCGGGGGCATTCGGTGTCATGTGGCTTGGGGAAGACGACGTAGGGGACGAAGGCAGAGCTCGAGGACACGATGAGGGAGCACAGGGGTGGCTGTGGATGCGACTACGGTGGCGGCGTGAGCTCAGCGGCTACGACCATGGTGTCGTGAGGGAAAGGGAGAGACGAGGGGGAGGAATGGAGCGGTCGGCTCAATCCGAACATCTTTGGGACGGTCGTTCGTGTTGTCACGCTAGCCGGAGGAGGCAGACATGCGTGCTGGTGGCGTGGTGGCCTTGGGCGCGCCATGCGCTGTCCTGCCTCTGCCTACTAGCAGTGGGAGGGGATGACTAGCACATGGTCAGGTGGGCTGGGCCGATAGGTAAGTGGCCCAGGTAGGCCTCTCTGTCTCTCTCTCTAATTATTTCTGTTTTTGATTTAGTAGAAATACTAAATCATTTCCAGAACTCTTGAAAATATCTGTGGGCACTTCTTGAATTATTTTCAACAATCCTAAATTGTTTTGAGAGTTATTAGATCATTTAAAATATTTATAGCAATTAAATGCTCTAATTCAAATACATTATGATTTAATTCAATAATCCAAAAATGACCTAGAAAAATGTGTACCATTTTTGCTAGAGGTTTTCACCCATTTTAGAAATGATGAACTTTTCTGAAGGGCATTTTTGGTTAATTGAATTTTTTAGTTGATCCTAGTTTTTCAAAGGGGTACTAGGGTTTGCTGGATCCCACTTCAAATTTCAAGGAAATTTAAAGATGATGCACATGCAAGACTAGCCTAAGTGCAATGCTATACTAGGGTTGTGACATCAGTATCAGTTGGCTCCCGATGAATAGGACGCGTCCCAACCCAGCCGATTGGCTCCCGATGAACACGGCGTGTTCTAACCCAGACGCTTGGCACCAGATGAATAAGACCCTGTTTCCTCCGTTTCGACCCAGCCAGTTGGCTGCCGATGAACATATCATCATCGTTGTACGTGTTCGAAACCAAGCCCGTTTGTACGTATGTGGCCGTCTTTTTTGTAGTGTGGCTCTATGTACATGTACACAATTTAGACGGGACTACGTGACATGCTACGACAGGGGCTCTACTATGACAAGTGTCATTCCTTACTCGGCCATGGTTCATCGTTCTAGAGAGACTAATCGACCAATATGTAAGGTAGAGGTCCTATCGGTTGCTAAAAAACACAACGTATGCTTCGACCTGGTGGGTCCCAAGTGTAAAGGGGGGGGGGGAGAATAAGGAGGCACTTCCTTTCATGCGGAGATATAGCTGGTGGATCCCAGCTGTCATGGGGAGGATTCATTTTTTCGCATAACAAGGAGGCACTTCCTTGCGTACGAAGATGTAGATGGCGGGTCCCAGCTATCAGGGGGAGGAATTGTTTTTTCACATAATAAGGAGGTAGTTCCTTCCGTGCGAAGATATAGCTGGTGGGTCCCAACTGTCAGGTGGAGGAATCATTTTTTGCCCCTAATAAGGAGGCACTTCCTTGCGTGCAAAGATGTGGCTGGTGGGTCCTAGCTGTCAGGGGAAGAAAAAAAATGTGTAATAAAGAGGCACTTGTTTGCGTTAAAAAATATAGATAGTGGGTCCCAACTATCAAGAGGAGGAATAATTTTTTCCTGCGTAATAAGGAGACAGTTGCATGCGTGCGTCCATGGACCTGGTGCGTCCCCACTATCAGTCTCTCCACGTACTACAATCCTCTTCTGATAAAATTAGGTAATGAGCGTGTTATTATTACATTGGTCCTTGAATCATAGCAAGCTTTTGTACGCAATCACCAGGATTTTCGTTGCCTTGGAGTAAAACAAAAACTAGGATTTTCCTTGCCAACTTCTATTAAACATTTATTTTTATAAGTTAATAAGACGTGGGGTTTTTGAAATATATAATTATCTACTAAATATATGATAATAATAATTTATAATAGCTTAAAAATAATATAATTATATACAATATAGTTAGAAGGGAAAACATAAGTTGGACCTGACATTCTTATTCTTATATAGAAAAAAATAGAAGAGAGCTCCGTGTTTTCTTCAAAAATAAACACAACTTGGGTTGCGGATGTCTAAGAAAAAAATAAAACCTAGGCTGGGAGGCCCATAGGCTGGTAGATACATGATGGACGTCAAAAAATAAGTTGAAACCACTGTGTCGGCATGTCGTGGTCTGTGCATGTTAAAAAACAAAATGTAGGCTGGGCAGGCCACACCCCAGCTGATACTTGTTCGCCCTCTAAAAAAATGATACCTGCTAGCTCCCCGATGATAGTCTTTGTTTTAAATTTATCTCATTTATTGACTACAATGACAAACCTGTGGGCCCCAACGTCAGTATACCATAGGAGGAAGCTTTTTTTCCAATGCGGCACTTGCTTGCGTACGGCCATGGACCTGGTGGGTCCCGACTGTCAGCCTCTCCATGTACAGTACTCTCCATATTCATCTCATTTGTTGACCATGTTGACAATGACATATAGTGGCGCCGGGGTGAGTGCACAAAGGCGGAGGATGATGTCGAGGCCTCGGATAGGAATGAACCGGTGGTAGGGAAGACACGGTAGTGTAGCACCTGCTCGGCCCGGGTTCGATTCCCCATAGTGTAGTGGAAAAATTCCCAATTTTTTGCCTCTACTATTACTGTCATGTGGGTCCTCCCCTATCATGCACACATACACCACCTCCATCCCTAGTTTTCAATGTTTTTCGCACACTGAACATTGTATGGGCATTTTGAAAATAGCATATCTTTTAGACTATGCATCATATGAAGATGTGCTATACATGAATGTTGATCAGCATGATGTTTCCCGTTAGTTTCATTTTCAACCATGAATAAAATTTCCAATAGCTGTTATCCCTATTTGAAAAGGGCATGTCGATATTAATGCTCTGCCTCTGAAACTTGTAGTTTCTTATCATAAACTGGAACTTGCATTTTCTTCTCTAAAAATCACATGGTCTACACTTTATACTCGTATGAAACTACATTTTTGAAAGTACTAAAAATAGATATCTGGAATTCAGAAAATACTTCATATGCGCAATACTGCAAAGATATAAATTCAAAAGATATTCATACTTGAAAGTACTCAAAATACACAACACAAAACACTATTCACAACCTGCAAATACTGATAAACCTAACATCCTCCTCTGATTATTCATTCGAGCAATCCCCTCCTGCTCCTCGGTGGCAGACTGCCGCCCCATGAGATGAGGTGAACGATGAGGGAACCATGGAGAATGGCGGGGAAGTGTCATCGTGCCAACTGCTTTCCTCCTGTTGCAGTTGGGTATGGTCGACAAAGACTCCACCATCTCGCTCTACCACGACACCCTCACAAATGGCACCATGTGGATACTAGATCCTTAATCCACTGGATGCTCCCTCCTGGATCGATACTCCCACCACCTCCGTCTAACACCAGATTCGTCAAATTTGTTTGCTCCATGGCCCACAGGAGCAGCTCTATGTACTCCCACGCGACTCCATCTAGGTGGATCGCCACGACTGTTTTAGATTTTTGGCCATCGCCATTGCCGTCACCACAAATTGATGCTGGTTGTCAAACCAAGGCTGTATCTCCATTATCCTGGCTAGCTTCACATGGTCACTGTCTGGGATCGTCACATATCGGCTGTACTCCTTCATTGATCTACTTCTTCACAACACCTTCACTCACCGGCAGTGTGATGAGGACATCAATACCATTGTTACACCCACAGCCCCTGCTGCTATACATACTGGACCAATTACTAGAGCTCGCCCACGCCAATTAAATTACCAGGTACTTTCATTTCTTGGTCATGATTCTAATGTTCATGAGAATATGATGATGCCTAAATTTGATACATTTGTTTTGCTTACAAATGAAGGGCCTAGCTTGGACAAGAAGGATGAACATTGGAGCAAGAATAAGCACGGAGATGATGGCATGCGCAAGGGGAACAAGAATGGAGTTTCAAGTGATGATTTCAGGAGTTTGAAGCCACCCTATTGAGTGCACGAATGCTTGGACGAAATATACAAGATGCCACTTCACAAATTTCGTCCCGAGGCTATTCTAGGTGCTGCTTCACCTTATTATTCGGCCAGACCCATGTAATTTCAAAATACTTAAGTATAGGCTATTTTTAGAGTCCATATGTGTGGGGAAACAAAGTTAGGGTTGGTTTCAGACCCCTCCTACAAGGGGTCACGAAATTCCCCCATACCCCTCCATATATACAACCCTTAGGGCATCGTTTAGACTTTGGTCTTGTTTAGATTAAAGTTCACCATAGCTGCAACTTCACGTACTTCGTTTTTGTTTAACGACCAGACCAAGACGTCACAGGACCACACTTTCACCAATAAAGCTTTCCTCTCATATTCGCAATATCCAGATTGCAATCACAGTTTCTTGCTTGTTCTTTGTTTGCTCACAGGAAATAGATCCTCGTGGTCATGTTGATCGTGCTCCGGCGTGGTCAATAACCCATAGGAAACTGATTTAGGAATTGCTAAGGCGCGACGTCTTTGCACATTCGTAGTCGGATCGTCAAAGTCGACTCCCACAGAAAACGATAGCCATCTCATCAAAACATCCGGACACCTTCGCCTCTAGCAAGTGGTATGAGATTTCCAGGTTGCTCGATGAGATATTACAGTTTTTCGTAGTTTAGATTGAGTCTATTCTTCATACCTACTGTCCACAAAAAAGCCAAAAAATAGGGTTAGTTGATGATATCCAAACCAATCTGAGCCATTGCATAATATTTTTTGTATTTGCTTTGTTGAATTTGTGGTTGCATCTCGTGTCAAGTTGCTGGTCTCAGTGTCTAGTATTTTAGAGTTTCGAGTTCTGGTCACAAGTTGTCACGCCGCCGCCACACCATCTTCATCCTTGCCATATACCACCAGCACACCATCACCGCCACCGTATACCACCACCACATACATCACCACTATCATATAGCACCACCCCATCATATACATCACCGCTGCCATATATCCACCACCCCACCATAATACATCGCCGCTGTCATATATCCACTGCCAATCCGAGTTCTTTTCATATTAGGTTTGTTTTCAAGATCCATCTATTTTCAGATTCATGTTTCCATGCCTGAGTGGGTTTCAAAAAAAGTCTGGAGACCCCCGGGCAGTTTTTAGGCCAAAATTTTAGCAGGTGAAAATATTTTTTCCCTATCCTTTTTTAGGCTTTTCTGAGTCTTTTGAGACACGTGCCATCATACTGATTTTTATCGCAATTTTTGGTCGTCGGTGCCCTGATTCTAAAAAAGTCAATTTTTTCGTGCCTATCCTATTATTTTGACCTGTGAAGAGTTTTGAGACACTCGCCATTATAGTGATTTTCAGCAAAAAAAGGAGCGAAAAAAAGAGCGCCATTTTTTTCCAAAGTGTGCTTTTCCCTTGTTTACGTGCCACGCCGTGATTTCATTAGTGTTCTAGGCTCGCGTCTCTAGCATGCTCTAGCCTAGGACCGGCACAGTACCGTCGTTGAGCGTGTATTCAACTTTGCATCTCTGAATTGATTATTGCTGACCTTTTGCTACCGTCTTATAAGCCATCCTAGCTCCACATACATATACGTCGTGCGTTTGACTCTCCCTGGTAATCGCTCTATCCAAGCTTTGAGAGTTTTGGCTACAATGATTGCTAGTCACCTCCTGCTACTGGGTAAGAACTGGTAAGAATTTGAGATTTGCTTCACGGATTTGTGACAGCCCACCACCACCACCACTTTCTAGTAGTCTGTAGGATCATATTATTGTGTGTTTCTATTGCTGCTAACCATGGCAGGACCACAAGCCGACGAGATTGATAGGGAGAACATGACGAAGAAGGAGCTTCATGATAAATTTCTGTAAATGTTGGGTCAATAGGTGGAAGACGTGATGACCAGCTTTGGAAAGGCATTGGAGAGGATTGATGACATTGAGAAGACAATTGACACCAAGTTGGACGCCAAGTTTGATGAAGTACTCACGCGTATTCCACAACCACCAACCGTCTTTGCTGCACCTTTGCAACAACATCAACAACCACCTCCATGTCGCGATCCAGCAGGACGAGAGCAGCGTGTTCCTTTTGAGCCAGGACAAACTTCTGGTGCCTCTACTACTGCTGTTGATGCTTGTGTAGCTCCTGCTGCTACTGCAGACACTACAAAAAAAGACACATCCGTGACATTTTGGGCCGAACGAATTTTTTTGTCATACATATGACACTTCTATGACGATAATTGTGACAAAACCCGGTATCATCATAGATGTGGTGGGCTCCTACTTCTATGACAAAAAAATCATGATAGAAAATGGGCTTTTCGTCCTGGGCGGGTCGGAGACGCAGCTGCATGACATTCTTTGGGCCGTCCATGACGGAAAAAACCATGGTAGAAGCGAGGGGGAGGAAAATTTCGGGGAGTTCCCGGTTACGGTGGGAGGTCGGGGGCCGAGCGATGCACGTTTCTCTCGTACACGTACGTGCGTGTGTGCGAGGCGTTGGCTCTAACTGAACCCGAGCGAGGCGTTGGGCTCTAACTGAACCCGGGTGATTGCACTGCAGGCTACGCGTTACTGAACCCGAGCGATCGATCGATGGCTGTTAACTGAACCCGATCGAGCAATTCCTTCTCTACTGCTGCTAACTGAAGCCAATCGATGCTGCCTCTAGGATGAACAGTGAGC
>NC_041386.1:285546828-285579337 GCF_002162155.2 Triticum dicoccoides
GATGAACAGTAGACGGTGGAGGGGTGCCTGTGGAGGGGTGGTTGAACATGATCCCGTGGTGTGGAGGGCTGGATGAACAGTAGACGGTGGAGGGGTGGTTGAATAGTAGCCGGTGGAGTAGCGCGCGGTGGAGGCTGGATGAACAGGAGCCCGTGGAGGTTGGAGGAGGTCGACGGTAGCCCGTGGAGGCTAGAGGAGGTCGACGGTGGAGATGAACAATATCCCGTGGAGTCCCGTTTTTCGGTACGCCACACCCCTCCTGATGAACAGGACCCCCGTTTCGACCGTAGGCTCCAATACAAGTCCGTTTAGTCCGTTTTGCGGTACGCCACACCCCTCCCGATCAACAGGACCCCCGTTTCGATCGTAGGAGGTCCGTTTCCTCCATTTTGTGGTACGCCACACCCCTCCCGATCAACAGGACCCCCGTTTCGACCGTAGGAGGTCCGTTTCCTCTGTTTTGCGGTACGCCAGACCCCTCCTGATCAACAGGACCCCGTTCCGAACGTAGGTGGTCCATTTCCTCCGTTGTGCGGTATGCCAGTCCTCGTTTCCATCTCCTGTTCCATCCAAGCCCTCCCAATGAACACGACCACGCATTCCGTTCCGACCTAGCCGGTTGGCTCCCACGCATTCCGTTGCCTCCTGATGAACACGACGCATTCCGTTGCCTCCCCATGAACACGACGCATTCCGTTGCCTCCCCATGAACACGACGATGACGTTGTTTCTCCGTTCCGACCCAGCCAAGTGCACGAGCCCTAGCCGTACGTATGCGCGAGTAGGCGTTCGAGACCCCGACCGTATGTACACATACGTGGCTGTATTTTCTTTCTTGCACCCTGGCCGCTATACGTACATGTACATGCTACATGCGCGCCTCTACTACGACACATACGCGCCTCTACTATGACACGTGCGTGCCTCTACATCCACCAGTATATATGTACATACATGTTCGCGACCAGAATGACAACGCTACGTACGCTTCGACCAGGTGGGTCCCGACTGTCAGGCACTTCCTTGCCTGCGAAGATGTAGCTGGTGGGTCCCAGCAGTCAGGGGGGCGAATCATTTTTTTGCCCGGACGCACTTCCTTGCGTGCGAAGATGTAGCTGGTGGGTCCCAGCAGTCAGGGGGAAACGTTTTTTTCGCGAAATATAGTGGCCCGTCCGGTGGGTCCCAGCTGTCAGGTGGAGGAATCATTATTTTCCGTGTAATAAGGAGGCACTTCCTTCCTGCGGCCGTGGACCCAACTGTCAGCCTCTCCACGTACAGTCCACCTCCGATGGAAGTCGCTCCTTGACCACGTTGACCACGCCATGCCGAGAGCACCAGGGCGGTGGACGACGGCGAGGCCTAGGAAGGGGACGACGGGGAGCCGGGGAAGACGCGACAATGGAAGCCCGCGTGGAGAGGAGTACGAGGGTTCACTGGTTCGGCTATGGTGTGAGGCTGCCGTCACCGCAGGGCCTGGCTAGCGGTGGGAATAGTAGGGGCGGTGAGGCCTCCGCGGCAGCACAGTGTAACGCCCTCGATGCGGCTATATCTCCTACGTGTCGAAGCACGACTTAGAGGCATAACCACATTGAAAGCAATGTCGCAAGTAAGGTAATCTTCACAACAACCCATGTAAATATATAAAAGGGGAAAGGATACATAGTTGGCTTACACTCGCCACGTCACACAAATACATGAATAACATTACAATCTCATGTTCGCAAAAGAGAGCGAGAAGAGAAGGCAAAGCACGAACGAAGAACTATGATCAAGAAGTGATCCTAGAACAACCTACGTCAAACATTACTCCAACACCGTGTTCACTTCCCGGACTCCGCCGAGAGGAGACCATCACGGTTACACACGCGGTTGATTCATTTTAATTAAGTTAAGTCTCATGTTATCTACAACCGGACATTAAAAAATTCCCATCTGCCCATAACCGCGGACACGGCTTTCGAAAGTTCAAATCCCTACAGGGGAGTCCCAACTTAGCCCATCACAAGCTCTCATGGTCAACGAAGGATATTCCTTCTCCCGAGACATTCCGATCAGACTCCGCATCCCGGTTTTACAAGACATCCTCGACAATGGTAAAACAAGTCCAGCAACACCGACCGAATGTGCCGACAAATCCCGATAGGAGCTGCACATATCTCGTTCTCAGGGCACACTCAGATTGTCCAAACTTCCAGTAGGCCAGCCTAGAGTTGCCCCTGGTGGCCACTGACGGCTGACGAGGTGGACCAACACTCAGAGGAGCTCTGGCCCGGGGAGGGGTTTAAATAAAGATGACCCTTGGGCTCCGAAAACCCAAGGGAAAAAGAGGCTAGGTGGCAAATGGTAAAACCAAGGTTGGGCATTGCTGGAGGAGTTTTATTCAAGGCGAACTGTCAAGGGGTTCCCATTATCACCCAACCGCATAAGGAACGCAAAAATCCGGGAACATAACACCGATATGACGGAAACTAGGGCGGCAAGAGTGGAACAAAACATAGGCATAGGGCCAAGCCTTCCACCCTTTACCAAGTATATAGGTGCATTAAGATAACAAGATAATATAGTGATATCCCGACAATAAACAATGTTCCAACAAGGAATGATCTCCAATCTTCACCTGCAACTAGCAACGCTATAAGAGGGGCTGAGCAAAGCGGTAACATAGCCAATCAACGGTTTGCTAGGACATGGTGGGTTAGAGGTTTGACATGGCAATTTGGGAGGCATGATAAGCAAGTTGTAGGCATCATAGCATAGGCATAGCAAAAGAGCGAGCATCTAGCAAGCAAAGATAGAAGTGATTTCGAGGTTATGATCATCTTGCCTGCAAAGTTGTCAGAGTTGACTTGATCCTCGTAAGCAAACTCAACAGGCTCCTCGTTAGCGAACTCGCCTCCCGGCTCTACCCAAACAAGAAAAACAAGCAAAAGGAACACAATCAACCACGTGCAATGCTCGAACAACATGATGCAAACATGGTATGCTATGCGGGATGCGATATGTGATGCATATGCAAGATTTGACAAGGAATGATTGAACCTAGCCTTAACTTGGAAATCCAAGAGTGCCACTAGAAAGGTGAGGTGATTTCGGTTGAAATCGATATAAAGATCACTGGAATCGGATGCACGGTTTGGAAATGGCAAGCAAAACAAATATGGCACCGGTCTGCGATAATCAGCAAGTAGCCATCTAAATGCATCAAGATAAATATGCTACAGCACTCAAACATGACAACAAAATACATCGCAGGGATCCACTCATGATACTTCACAAAAGATGAACACTAAGCTACGGCCAATTCATCCATTAACAGGTTCAAACAAGCATGGCAAAAATGCAAATGATAACATGTTTCAGACTTAGTGAAATTAACACAAGTCTGGAATTTTCACATCAGGTAGCACACTATAGAGCATGAAAACTACATGCTACAGGAACTTAACATGGCAAAGCAAGGCATGGCATGAAGCTACTCAAAGCACTTAACAAAAGTCCCTTAGTGACCTTGAGCTAAAAGGGATCAGAAAATACAATTGCAAGCATGTGAACATGGGAAAAACATAATCAGATTACAGACTTAGTGAAAAACTGGAGCATGCAAATCTGTTAATGAGTAGGCATGTTTACGAGCTCGATGCAGTCACTACAGAGCACAGAATGACAATCTAAGCATACACCCATCAAGAAGACATGGCATAGGAGCTAGAAATGGCAAGAACAACAACATAGCATGCACGGATCAATAGCAACATCCTCGGCAAAATCGCTAACAAGTCAACAATCTGCCAGGATACACGAAATAGCAAAAGTAGAGCTCAATTGACTCAAGCTAGATTGCTCCATAAATGCAAACGAAGACATGGATGGATAGAGAACCACAATGTTAACAAATCATCCTTACTGATAATCCTCAAAAGAGGCACGGATCACTAGGAAACAATATGAACATATGGCATAATGACAAAATCAGAACAAGGACTTAGTGAAATTCTAAGTCCCTGAAATCAGCATTACCGAGTACATTACTTTGCAAGCTTGTGCTAGTCACCACACATATCACAAAAATACATGGTAAGCACCTCTGTAAGGATGGCATGGCATATAACAAAACTCATGTAGAGCTCGGGAGCATATCATGCACACATTAATTATGGCAAAAATGACAAATATCTATTTGATGAAACAGATCTGGCAATTTTATCACATAGCCCTCTTCCAACAGCATTTTGGGCATCAAGATGAGCTGAAATGAAAATGATGCAATGAGATGAAATGATCTACTCTCCGAGGCTAACATTTTGATATGATACACGGTCAAATCGGAGCTACGGATGCGGAGTTATGACATGATGAAAATTGCAAAAAACAAGGTTTCTGGGGATAAAAGTCAACCCTAGAACTCCCATATCTGGATCTGGATCTGACGCGTGCACTGTTCACTGGAGCGCGACTTTCGAGGTTCGCTGGAGGTAGCCGGACTTGGCGGGCTCACCGGTGTTGCTCTCATCGGAGCACGGGACGGCGGCCGCGGCGTCGGGGAGGCAAGGGCGGCGCGGCGAGGGAGGCGCAGCCTCGGGCGAGTGGCGGCAGAGGCGGGCCACGAGGGCCGGCCGTGGGCTCACAGGCCCGCGGTGGAGGCGGCGATGTGGGGTGCCGGGGGGCTGACGTGGCGGTGTCCCGTTGGTCGGCGGCGGCGGGCGGATGTGTCCGGCCCAATTCGAACACGTCCGGCGACGAGGGGAGCAGGAAACTAGGGTTTGAAAAAGAGGGGATCCGGGATTTAGAATGGGGATCTATTTATAGGCATAGAGGGAGCTAGGAAGCTCCAAATGGAGTGTGGTTTTCGGCCACGCGATCATGATCGAACGCTTTAGATGATGGAGAGGGTTTAGGTGGGTTTTGGGCCAAATTGGAAGGGTGTTGGGCAACAACACAAACGAGGCCTTTTCGGTCCCTCGGTTAACCGTTGGAGTATCAAACGAAGTCCAAATGGTACGAAACTTGACAGGCGGTCTACCGGTAGTAAACCAAGGCCGCATGACAAGTCTCGGTCCAATCCGGAAATGTTTAACCCCCACACACGAAAAGAGGTAGAAAGGACCACCGGAGGAGATAGGAGCGCCGGAATGCAAAACAGACAACAGGGAAAATGCTCGGATGCATGAGATGAACACGTATGCAAATGCAATGCACATGATGACATGATATGAGATGCATGACAAAGGCAACAACACACGGAGACTAAAACCTGAACCCGAGGAAAATAAAATAACTTAGTGCCGGAAACGGCAAGAGTTGGGATACATATAAGGTAAATTACATCTGTGGTGTTACAACACTCCACCACTACGAAAGGATCTCGTCCCGAGATCCAGGACTGGAAAAACGCCAGGTACTCAGAACGGAGGTGATCCTCGCGTTCCCAGGTGGCTTCACGGTCGGAATGGTGTGACCACTTGACTTAGAGGAATTTGATTGACTTATTGCGAGTCTTGCGTTCAGCTTCTTCAAGAATAGCAGTGGGGTGCTCATGATAAGAGAGGTCTTCTTGGAGATCAATGTCTTCGAAGTTGACGGTGCGGTCAGGGGTCTTGAAGCACTTGCGGAGCTGAGAGACATGGAACACGTCGTGCATGTTTGCAAAGTTTGAAGGAAGCTCGAGTTGATAGGCGAGATCGCCTCTCTTGCTGACGATCTTGAAAGGACCCACCTATCTAGGGGAAAGCTTCCCTTTGATACCGAAGCGATGAGTACCTTTCATTGGAGAGACGCGGAGGTAAACATGGTCTCCGATCTTGAAAGCCAAATCACGATGCTTACTATCATAGTAGCTCTTCTGGCGCGATTGCGCTGCTTTGAGGTTATCATGAATGACTTTGCACATTTCCTCTGTCTCTGTGATCAAGTCATTACCAAGAAGTTGACGTTCACTAGTCTCTGACCAGTTAAGAGGAGTATGACACTTCCTGCCATAGAGAATTTCAAATTGGGCCTTGCCCGAACTCGCTTGAAAACTGTTGTTGTAGGAGAACTCGGCATATGGAAGACAATCTTCCCACTTCATCCGAAGGAGATAACGCAAGCCCTGGGCATATCTTCGAGAATCTGATTGACACGCTCGACTTGGCCGCTAGTTTGAGGATGAAAAGCTGTGCTGAAACGGATGTTGGTGCCCATGGCCTTCTGAAAAGAATCCCAAAACTTGGAGGTAAAGATGCTGCCACGGTCTAAAGAGATCAACTGTGGAATGCCGTGCAGAGAGACAATCCGAGAGGTATAAAGCTCCACCAATTGAGATGCAGTGATAGACTCTTTGATAGGCAAGAAATGAGCCACTTTAGTGAGTTTGTCGATGACAACGAATATAGCATCACTGCCACGCTTGGACTTTGGAAACCCAGTCATGAAGTCCATCTCAATGTGGTCAAACTTCCATTCTGGAATGGCAAGAGGTTGGAGGAGACCAGCTGGTCGTTGGTGTTCTGCCTTCACTCTTCTGCAGACATCACATTCATTCACAAACTGAGCAATCTCGCGCTTCATTCGAGTCCACCAATAAGCCTGCTTGAGGTTCTGGTACATCTTCGTACTCCCAGGGTGGATGGAGAGGAGTGAATTGTGAGCCTCGTTCATAATGACTTTACGAAGGTCACCTTTAGGCACAACAATGCGGTCCTCGAAGAAGAGAGTATCCTTGTCATCAAGGCGATAGCACTTGTACTTGGGTTGACTCTTGGCAATCCCAATCTTCACCTTCTTCACCATAGCATCAAGAAGTTGAGCCTCGCAAATCTGATCTTCCAAAGTAGGAGAGACTTGAAGGTTGGCGAGGAAACCTTGAGGAACAACTTGCAGATTGAGTTTGCGGAAAGCTTCACAAAGCTCGGGTTGGTAAGGCTTGAGAATCAGACTGTTGCAGTAAGCCTTTCTGCTCAATGCGTCAGCAATCACATTGGCCTTGCGTGGAGTATATTCGATACTCGGATTATACTCTTGAATCATTTCGACCCAACGAGTCTGCCTGAGGTTGAGATTAGGCTGAGTGAAGATGTACTTGAGACTCTTGTGGTCAGTGAATATGTCCACTTTTCTTCCCAACAAGAGATGTCTCCAAGTCAAAAGAGCATGCACAACTACCGCCAACTCGAGGTCATGAGTGGGGTAGTTCTTCTTGTTGGGCTTCAACTGGCGAGAGGTATAAGCCACAACTTTCTTCTCTTGCATCAACACTGCACCAAGACCTTGAAGAGAGGCATCGCAGAAGACCTCGAATGGTTTGGATTCATCAGGAGGAGTCAGAACTGGAGCAGTGACTAATTTCTCTTTCAAAGTGTTGAAAGCGATGTCACATTAAGGAGACCAAACGTACTTGACGTGCTTCTGGAGAAGGTTTAAAAGAGGCTTCGCGATCTTTGAAAAGTTCTCAATGAACCTTTGACAGTAGCTTGCGAGACCAAGGAAGCTGCGGAGTTGCTTCACGTTCTGAGGTGGTTCCCAATTCACAATTGCAGACACCTTCTCAGGATTCACCGCTATGCCCTTGGCAGAGATGATATGCCCAAGATAGAGAACCTCATCGAGCCAAAACTCACACTTTGAGAACTTTGCGTAGAACTGATGTTCTCTGAGCTAATCGAGCACCAAGCGCAAGTGCTTGGCATGATCTTCCTTGTTCTTGGAAAAGACCATATTGTCATGGAGGTAGACCAAGACGAAGTCATTTGTGTAGGCGTTGAAGATGAAGTTCATCATGCGAGAGAAAGTCGGAGGAGCGTTGACGAGGCCAAAAGACATGACAGTGCATTCATATGAACCATAGCTTGTTCTGAACGCCGTCTTGGGGATATCTTGCTCACGGATTTGAATCTGGTGATATCCCATACGGAGATCAAGCTTGGAGAATACTTGAGCACCTTTGAGTTGTTCAAACAGGTTGTTGATGTTGGGAAGTGGGTACTTGTTCTTTATAGTCTTATTGTTCAATGGACGGTAGTCAACATAGAGTCGGTCCGTTCCATACTTCTTCTTCACAAAAAGAACTCCACAACCCCACGGAGAAGAACTAGGTCGGATGAGACCCATACGCTCTTGAATATCGAGTTGCTTCTTCAGCTCCTTCAACTCTTCAGGTCCAAGCTTGTAAGGACGTTTGCAAGCAGGTTCCATGCTAGGCTCAAGATCGATGACGAATTCATCTGGCCGGTGCGGAGGCATTCCTGGAAGCTCTTCTGGAAAGACGTCTTGATATTCGCAAACGATTGGAATTTGAGAGATGGCATCCAGTTCACCCTTCTCATTGAGAGAAAACAGACGGATGGTATTATCCCAAGCGGCAAAGATAATTACATCCTTAGACGAATGAGTCAATTGAATCTGCCTGGCTGCACAATCAAGCTGAGCCTTGTGCTTAGAAAGCCAGTCCATTCCAAGAATAAGATCAATATCTGAGTTACCAAGGACCATTGGAGAAGCCAAAAACTTCAAATCACCCATCATGATAGAAATATCCGAATCTCGTAGTTTGCGAGCAAACATTTACCCGGTGAGACAACTGCTAACGGTTTATGCAAAACTTGAGAAGACAACTCATGCTTAGATGCAAAAGGTCTCGAGATGAAACATTGCGATGCACCAGTGTCAAAAAGTACTTTTGCAGGAACATTGTTAACAGGAAGGTTACCCATGATGACATCTGACGAGTCCTCTGCCTGAGCTGCATTCATCAAGTTGACCTTAGCGTGCTTGGGGTTATGCTTGACCACGGCTGTACTTGCCGATCTCACAGGAGGAGGAGGAGGGAGACGCCTCTGATTGAAGCATTTGTTGGCATAGTGACCCTTCTGTTGGCACTTGTTGCACGCGACCTCTGAAAGCGGACGGTGATACAGAGCAGTTGATCTTGGAGCTTGAGACGAAGTCTTGTTCTGAAAGCCAGGGTTGGGAGGGTGGGAAGATCGACTGCCACCTTTGCTCTTCTGTTGATAAGGCTGACGGAACGGAGGAGGAGGAAGCCAATACTTCTGCTGCTTAGCCACTTGAGTTGAGGAAGAAGGAGTAGCATCTCCGACTCGCTTCTTGGAAGCATCACACTTCAGTTGAGCAGTCTCTTGCTTCATTGCCATGTTGTAAAACTCATCATACCTCTTGGGCTCAAAGAGAACGAGTGCTAGCTGGATTTCTTCTCTGAGACCACCCCTGAAATGGTATATCATGCTCTTCTCATCAGGGACGTCTTGCTTAGCAAAACGGCGAGCTTCTGAAACATCTTGTTGTACTCGGAAACAGACATAGAGCCTTGCTTCAGGTTGCGGAATTCCTCACGCTTGCTTTCAACCACGCTCTGAGGAATATGATGAGCTTTGAAGTATTGACGGAATTCATCCCAGGTAATCACACGGCCTCCTCTGGAGTCTTTGTACTGCCGAAACCATTCTGCAGCTTGGTCTTTGAGTTGGAAGGAAGCGAACTTGACAAAGTCCTCAGGCCTGATGTTACTGCACTCGAAATGCTTGCATATGTCCACAAGCTAATCATCAGCGTCAGTTGCCTCAATACAATTGCTGAAGGTCTTTGGCTGGTTAGCAAGGAACTGGTTGAGTGTAGCAAAGTGATTCTGATTGTTGCCTTGGCCCTGGTTCCCTTGATTGCGCTCTTGAAGAAGTTGCATGATCAACTGCGTGTTTGCATTGGTAGCGGCCATCATAGCTTGCCATGCCTCCAGAGGTGGAGGTGGTGGTGGCGGATCAGGATTCAGAGTCGTGCGCGTTGGAGGAGCCATCCTAAAGAGGTTGACATCCATTAGCACATTGACAGACAAATATTGAAGCTGAATCAAACGGGTTGAAATTGCAACATATAGTGTTCACATCCGAACAAAATGAACGAATGCATTCCAATTGAAATGGTCACATATCCATAAATTGAGAAGCCACTTAGAATTGAGGTAGAAGAAAAACAACAAGGTACGGAACAAGAACGAATACTCGGTAAGGATCACCCAATCGCAAACCAAATATCCATGGAAGAAGAACTAGAGCTACAAGAATTCCCACCTATGAAACTCCCAAACCTTTCCGGTTATGCAATCAGGTGTTGGGGATACAGGGGAAGCATAATATCTCACCCAAATCTAGCAAATCCTACATCCAGCTGTATCCATCCTTCAACACATAACTGAGAAAAACTTCGGAAATCATCTACCTCAACCTTCGAAAAGCATCCGTTATACAAGTTATGGCAATACTCCCGAACTCCCGCCCCAGTACTGGGTGGCGCCGAGGTTATCTCACCAACAACTGCATAAAAGAGATTTTCGATGTCGGTGAACCTAAACTCAGGTATTCCAGAACTGCAACGATAAAATTGTGACGACAACACCTCAGAGCTCAACTCCCCGGGACACTGCCACAACCCCTAAATGACAGGAGGCACCAAGAACAATGTTCTCGTCACAAAACCATCGTAACGATTCCAAGATACCCGCGTGATCCTAAATTTTTTTTAGTGAAATTTGAGAAGAGAAGAGTCAAAACTCTACGTCAGGATGCCATACCAGAGAGATGAAGGGACTGGGGAGTAAAAAGAAGTCCTAACTCTCCGATATATATAATCCTAAATGACTCAAAACATTTTTCTAGACTCAACAACGCCAACTATTCGATCAAGCAGGGGGGCTCCTAAGGTCGGGGAAGGCTCTGATTACCAACTTGTAACGCCCTCGATGAGGCTATATCTCCTACGTGTCGAAGCACGACTTAGAGGCATAACCGCATTGAAAGCAATGTCGCAAGTAAGGTAATCTTCACAACAACCCATGTAAATATATAGAAGGGGAAATGATACATAGTTGGCTTGCACTCGCCACGTCACACAAATACATGAATAACATTACAATCATCCAATACACTCATGGTCCGACTACGGTACCAAAATAAAGATCAACCCCCGCATGCGACAAAGTCCCCGATCGCCCCAACTGGGCACCACTACTGATCATCTGGGAAAGACACATAGTAACAGCGAGAGTCTTCATCGAACTCCCACTTGAGCTCAAGCGCATCGTCTGGAGCGGTATCATCGGTCCCTGCATCTGGTTTGGAAGTAATCTGTGAGTCACGGGGACTCAGCAATCTCGCACCCTCGCGATCAAGACTATTTAAGCTTATAGGTAAGGCAAGGTAATATGTGGAGCTACAGCAAGCGACTAGCATATATGGTGGCTATCCTGTTCGCAAAAGAGAGCGAGAAGAGAAGGCAAAGCACGAATGAAGAACTATGATCAAGAAGTGATCCTAGAACAACCTACGTCAAACATTACTCCAACACCTTGTTCACTTCCCGGACTCCGCCGAGAAGAGACCATCATGGTTACACACGCGGTTGATTCATTTTAATTAAGTTAAGTCTCATGTTATCTACAACCGGACATTAACAAATTCCCATCTGCCCATAACCGCAGGCACGGCTTTCAAAAGTTCAAATCCCTGCAGGGGAGTCCCAACTTAGCCCATCACAAGCTCTCACGCTCAATAAAGGATATTCCTTCTCCCGAGACATTCCGATCAGACTCGGCATCCCGGTTTTACAAGACATCCTCGACAATGGTAAAACAAGTCCAGCAACACCGCCCGAATGTGCCGACAAATCCCGATAGGAGCTGCACATATCTCGTTCTCAGGGCACACTCAGATTGTCCAAACTTCCGGTAGGCCAGCCCAGAGTTGCCCCTAGTGGCCACCGGCGGCTGACAAGGTGGACCAACACTCAGAGGAGCACTGGCCCGGGGGGGGGTTAAATAAAGATGACCCCTTGGGCTCCGGAAACCCAAGGGAAAAATAGGCTAGGTGGCAAATGGTAAAACCAAGGTTGGGCATTGCTGGAGGAGTTTTATTCAAGGCGAACTATCAAGGGGTTCCCATTATCACCCAACCGCGTAAGGAACGCAAAAATCCGGGAACATAACACCGATATGACGGAAACTAGGGCGGCAAGAGTGGAACAAAACACTAGGCATAGGGCCGATCCTTCCACCCTTTACCAAGTATATAGGTGCATTAAGATAACAAGATAATATAGTGATATCCCAACAATAAACAATGTTCCAACAAGGAACGATCTCCAATCTTCACCTGCAACTAGCAATGCAATAAGAGGGGCTGAGCAAAGCGGTAACATAGCCAATCAACAGTTTGCTAGGAAATGGTGGGTTAGAGGTTTGACATGGAAATTTGGGAGGCATGATAAGCAAGTGGTAGGCATCGTAGCATAGGCATAGCAAAAGAGCGAGCATCTAGCAAGCAAAGATAGAAATTATTTCGAGGGTATGATCATCTTGCCTGCAAAGTTGTCAGAGTTGACTTGATCCTCGTAAGCAAACTCAACGGGCTTCTCGTTAGTGAACTCGTCTCCCGTCTCTACCCAAATAATACAAACAAGCAAAAGGAACACAATCAACCACGTGCGATGCTCGAACAACATGATGCAAACATGGTATGCTATGCGGGATGCGATATGTGATGCATATGCAAGATTTGCCAAGGAATGATTGAACCTGGCCTCAACTTGGAAATCCAAGAGTGCCACTGGAAAGGTGAGGTGATTTTGGTTGAAATCGATATAAAGATCACCGGAATCGGATGCACGGTTTGGAAATGGCAAGCAAAACAAATATGGCACCGGTGTGCGATAATCAGCAAGTAGCCATCTAAATGCATCAAGATAAATTTGCCACAGCACTCAAACATGACAACAAAATACATATCAGGGATCCACTCATGATGCTTGACAAAAAATGAACACTGAGCTATGGCCAATTCATCCATTAACAGGTTCAAACAAGCATGGCAAAAATGCAAATGATAAAAGGTTTCAGACTTAGTGAAATTAACACAAATCTGGAATTTTAACATCAGGTAGCACAGTTTAGAGCATGAAAACTACATGCTACAGGAACTTAACATGGCAAAGGAAGGCATGGAATGAAGCTACTAAAAGCACTTAACAAACATCCCTTAGTGACCTTGAGCCAAAAGGGATCAGAAAGTGCATTTGCAAGCATGTGAACATGGCAAAAACATAATCAGATTACAGACTTTGTGAAAAACTGGTGCATGCAAATCTGTTAACGAGTAGGCATGTTTACGAGCTCGATGCACTCACTACAGAGCATGGAATGACAATATAAGCATAAACCCATTAAGAATACATGGCATAGGAGCAAGACATGGCAATAACAACAACATAGCATGGACGGATCAATAGCAACATCCTCGGCAAAATCGCAAACAAGTCAACAATCTGGCAGGATACACGAAATAGCAAAAGTAGAGCTCGATTGACTCAAGCTAGGTTGCTCCATAAATGCAAACAAAGACATGGATGGATAGAGAACCACAATGTTAACAAATCATCCTTACTGATCATCCTCAAAAGAGGCACGGATCACTAGGAAACAACATGAACATATGGCATAATGACAAAATCAGAACAAGGACTTAATGAAATTCTAAGTCCCTGAAATCAGCATTACCGAGTACGCTACTTTGCAAGCTTGTGCTAGTCACCACACATATCACAAAAATACATGGTAAGCACCTCTGTAAAGATGGCATGGCATATAACAAAACTCATGTAGAGCTCAGGAGCATATCATGCACACATTAATCATGGCAAAAATGACAAATATCTATTTGATGAAACAGATCTGGCAATTTTATCACATAGCACTCTTCCAACAGCATTTCGGGTATCAAGATGATCTCAAATGAAAATTATGCAATGAGATGAAATGATGTACTCTCGGAGGCGAACATTATGATATGCTACACGCGCAAATCGGAGCTACAGATGCGGAGTTACGACATGACGAAAATCGCAAAAAAATAAGGTTTCTGGGGATAAAAGTCAACCCTAGAACTCCCATATCTGGATCTGGATCTGACGCGTGCACTGTTCATCGGAGCGTGACTTTCGAGGTTCACCGGAGGTAGCCGGACTTGGCGGGCTCACCGGCCGAAGGAGGTCGATGGGGCTCGCCGGCGTTTCTCTCGCCGGAGCACGGGACGGCGGGCGCGGCGTCGGGGAGGCAAGGGCAGCGCGGCGAGGGAGGCGCAACCTCGGGCGAGTGGCGACAGAGGCGGGCCGTGAGGGCCGGCCGTGGGCTCACGGGCCCGCGGTGGAGGTTGCGATGTGGGGCGCCGCGGGGCTGACGTGGCGGCGTCCCGTTGGTCGGCGGCGGCGGGCAGACGTGTTCGGCCCAATTCGGACATGTCCGGCGGCGAGGGGAGCAGGAAACTAGGGTTTGAAAAAGAGGGGATCCGGGATTTAGAATGGGGATCTATTTAAAGGCATAGAGGGAGCTAGGAAGCTCCAAATGGAGTGCGGTTTTCGGCCACACGATCGTGATCGAACGCTCTAGATGATGGAGAGGGTTTAGGTGGGTTTTGGGCCAAATTGGAAGGGTGTTGGGCTGCAACACAAATGAGGCCTTCTCGGTCCCTCGGTTAACCGTTGGAGTATTAAACGAAGTCCAAATGGTACGAAACTTGACAGGAGGTCTACCAGTAGTAAACCAAGGCCGCATGACAAGTCTCGGTCCAATCCGGAAATGTTTAACCCCCACACACGAAAATAGGTAGAAAGGACCATCGGAGGAGATAGGAGCGCCGGAATGCAAAACGGACAATGGGGAAAATGCTTGGATGCATGAGACGAACACGTATGCAAATGCAATGCACATGATGACATGATATGAGATGCATGCCAAAGGCAACAACACAAGGAGACAAAAACCCGAACCCGAGGAAAATAAAATAACTTAGTGCCAGAAACGGCAAGAGTTGGGATACATATAAGGTAAATTACATCCGGGGTGTTACACACAGTCGGCCATGGGAGGCAAGGGCATGCGGCACGACCGGCGCTGCTTTGGGCGGCTAGAGCAAGAAGACCAGAGGTTGAAGAAGCACTACGGCCGTTGGATGGACATCATACGGTCATTGGAGCTAGAATCGTTCATATTAACTAAAGTTGACAAAGGCCCCCGTCCTAGTCAAATTAGTAGGCCCACAAGTCAGCCTCCCACCATGGTGGGTCCCAGCTAGCAGGGGGAGTATTCATTTTTTTGTGCGTAATAAGGAGGCACTTCCGGTGGGTCCGAGCTGACAGCAGGGGGAACATTTTTTTTTTGTGAAATACACTGGCCCGTCTAGTGGGTCCCAGCATTCTGGGGGGAAACGTTTTTTCGTGAAATAAGGTGGCCCGTCCGGTGGGTCCCCGTTGTCAGGCGGAGGAATAATTATTTTGCGCGTAATAAGGAGGTACTTCCTTGCGGTCGCCTGGACCTAGCTGCCAGCCTCTCCACGTACAGTACTCTTCCGATGGAAGTCGGTCGTTGACCACATTGACCATGCCGCGCCGAGAGCACCAGGGCGGTGGTCTGGACGACGGCGAGGCCTAGGAAGGGGACGACGCGAAGCTAGGGAAGACGCAGCAGTGGAAGCCCGCGCAGAGAGGAGTACGAGGGTTCACTGGTTCGGCTGCGGTGTGAGGCTGCCGTCGCCGCAGAATAACAGGGGGTGTGGGTGAGTAGAGGGATGGCCTGGCCAGCGGTGGGAGTAGTACGGGGCGGTGAGGCCTCCACGGCATCACAGCTAGCCACGGGAGGCAGGAGCACGCGAAACGACCGGCGCTGCTTTGGGCGGCTGGAGCAAGAAGACCAGAGGTTAAAGAAGCACTAAGACCATTGGATGGACATCGTACGATCAGTTCAGCTAGAATCGTTTATATTGACTAAGTTGACAAAGCCCTTGGTACGCGTCAACTTAGTAGGCCCACAGCTCAGATTTGGCAGAGAACATATAGCCCATTTGCGATTTTCAAGAATGTACAACCCATCTTTTAATTCGAATGGAATTTACTACAGCACATTTACAGCTTGTTAAAAGTACAACCCAACTTCTAGCTAGGACAACGATTAATAATTTCAAACAACCGCTCAAAACAGAATTAAAAAAATTCCCACATTTTGATGGGATCCGAAATATTTTTATCTGAAATTTCTAGTCAGGTTAAATATAATTTCAAAATAAAGTTGTATTACGTTAAAATCCAACAAAATATTGCGCGCGCAACAAGTAATGAAATTAAAATTTTCAAATTACAAAAATAATATATTTGCAAACTAATTATGTGTTTGGTGCATAGTAACTGTCCAGTTATTATAATTACATCCCATTTATTATTTCTTAAAGTCCATTTTCTTGTTAAGCCTAATGCATACCTCCTAGGAAAGTTTGCAGCCCAGCGGGGCGGAGAATAACAAGTTGACCCGGATATTGTGTACAACTGTCGGCCCAGTTGCATTGCTGATGTTGAAAAAAAGGCCTGTGTAGTACAGTACAACCTAACATATGGTTACTCAGCCCACATTCAACGACGCCGGAAAGGCCCAAACAAGGCTTCTGTACAACTTTTTGAAGTCACTGAGCTCAATTAATAACTTATGGAAAAAGTTAGATTACAGTGGAACCTAATTAAAAGCTGTCACGAGCAAATAAATAATTCAATGGGTCCCACTTGTGCGTGTGCGCATGTGTGTGTGTGTGAGAGAGAGAGAGACCCATCGGTTGATGCTCGTAAATACATCTTTCAGTCATATGCATTGCTGATGCTCAGTAAAAACTTATATAGTTGACACAATCATATAGAACATCATAGCACACCGAACTTGCACACAAAAATTTCACGCAGGCGGCACAATCAGGATGGAAGCAGTGGATCGCTACAGGAAGGGCTATGTTGAAACCAACGAAGTCGTACATAACGGTTCATCGTCTTTATCAATGACGGGGAAATATCTTGAATGTTGTGCAAAGAAAATAGGCAGACAACACAATAAGTTCTGCTAGCACATTAAGTTGACGTACAACCCTTTCTAAAAAAAGTTCAGGTACAAAATTAGAACATGTCACAATCAAATGTACCGGCATATCAGTGCTTCACACCCATAGCTCGGATTTAACTAGTATCTGACAAGATTCAGTTGTTACCTCAAATTAGAGCACATCCAGGCAGCCAACCCTGCCTCTTCTCCCAAAGAAGCAGTGGCCTCCGCCGCATGATGGAGTAGGCCCTGTGCCATCCATCGTTCCGAGCAACACGGGGAAAGTCTGACGCTGACTCCTGTAATGGACGTCGTTGACGGACCCTGGCACCAGAGCGACGGCAGGACTTCGATTGATGGATTGACCACTTCTTCGACATGCACGAACACTCGATACAGGTACATCCCTAACGTGGTCCGTGGCGGCCTTGGTGGCGATGAATAGTACAACCCCGGTTCCTGCACCGGTATCTCAACACCAATCACCTTCGGTATGGTGGACAGCTTCTTTATCCATGCCATAACCGTCAGAGCCCAGCTGTCTGGAGGAACAAACATACTTACGAGCTCACCTCCAAGTTCGTTGATAAGCTCGTTCATGGACTCGCTGTTCCAAGCATGTCGAGGCATGCCGTGGAAGGTAAGCTTTGTTAAAAACTCAAGCTCAGAGGGCACCGAGCCCCATCCTGGGTGCCACCGATCAAAGCTCACCAGCGCGCCATCGCAGAACAAACGCCGGGAAGATTTGAACACACGACTGTAGTCGAAAGTTGTCCGGAACCTGACGAAGAAATCAGTCAGTGGCGGACAGACTTCGATGAGCAAGTCACTTATTTGGATGCGGTGCGCAATGCCAAGAGCTTTCAGAAGGTCATCCGGCGAGAGAGGAGGCCGGTCGTCGTTGATGCTTACCATCAGCACTTTGCTGGCAAACTGGTCGTCAAGCACCGACATGCCACTGTTGAGCGACAACACGCAGCGACCGAAGGCAGGACGGACCTTAGAATCTCTGGCTCGGAGATCCACGTTGACCGGCGACATGATAGTGCGCTTGAGTATAGGGAGTACAGGAGGGGGATGTGGGGGAACTGGAGTAGGAATCGAGATTCCAGAGGTGGGGGAGGGGCGGGAGACTGGGATGAAAAGGTAGCATGAATTTTGAGCACGCGCCAATATGCTCTCAGCGCGCAAGCGCACGAAAACACCGGTGGCGCCCACATATCGGCCTAAGAGTCCTTATTCTTTCTTTTTTGGAGAGCCCGACCTCTTTTTTTCAGGATCTTTTGAGAGCCCGGCCTGAGAGTCATAATTGACCTGTTTGGCAGTGCGTTACTACTCGGACCATATTCAACGACACGTCACTGGCCCAAACAAGTGTACATCATCGAAAAGACACTGAGCTCAAATTATATAACTTGAAAAAAGGAGATATACTCTGAACACTGGAGAATGGTGATGCCCTCATTTAGCCCACCAGTAGTTCGAGACAATAAATAGTTCGAAACAACGATATATACAACATTCAAACACTGACTAGTGACTACTACGGACATAAACAGCAACACATGATAGTTCATAAGAAGTCTTGCTACACCACCAAAACGCACCCATCTGCAACGCTCAGACTCTCGTGATCCAAACGAGAATGACATTCTAAACAGAAGCAACTATTACATAGTAAGAGTGACATAGACGAGGATGACCAAATGACAAGGAATATGCATAAAAAAAGAAAGAACTACCCATCCAGAACCAGCAGCAAAGACAACAAAGTCATTCGAAGAGATGATCCAACACCATCATAATTTGCAGCCCCGCTTCAGCGACCAGTGATCCGGAGACACCACTACTCCACCCTTTCGATGCAACAGCCCAATTACCTATCAACCTGAAGGCTTGAACCACATCACTGCCTGTCATAATTGAGACATCCAAGGATCAAAGTTAATCCGGATGCCTTTGTCATTCTCACCTTCTTTTGGCTGCAGGCTGTATCATTGACAATCAGGGGAGTTTGCTCCCGAACTCCTAGGGCTCGCCGTGTAGACACATTTTTCCATAGCAGACAGAGCCTCTCTGCCATCAAGGTCCTTGTCAACGGTGATCTCCTGGTTAATCGGATAACTGAGTCCGAGAAACAGAGAGTGTGAACCAAGGCTGTTTACCCGCCTCCAACTAAAAAATCCTAAAGGCCCCAACAAGCTGGTATCCTGCTCATAGACGTAACAACCACTGTCCGGATACTCACGTATTACACAGTGCTTGTATACAGTGGGGTTTTTGCAATATAACTTTTCTGGCTCATGTGTACGAATGATCATCAGTCTTTTGCCGTCGTCTGATCGAGCGAGGAACCAGTTGTGCTTCCCTGTTTTTGGCAAAGGTGGTGTGATTACAAAGGGTAGTAACTGTAGGGACACTGCATCATATAAAAAGGACATGCATTGTTAATGTAAGATCAGCATTGTTCAGAGTATGAGTAGGATAATGCTAGAAACATCATTGATATGTCCCTGTTGGAACTGGGAGGAAAATACATGGAAATGTATACTGGGTTCAAAAATATAGAAGTGCCATGCATGGTTATACTCATGTTATCCCGCAATCGATTCTTCACAGGAAACTACCATGTCATGCATGTTATGTAATCATGTTCTGTCCTCACAAAAAAATTCTTCAAGGTAACTAACAGACCATGCATTGTTATATACTCGTGTTCTGTGGGCAAAAATTTTGTGAGGATATTATTAAGGGCGAATATAGGTATGTACACATGGTAAGCATTGCAGGATTTCACTACTTCCAAATATAGAGTTCTCCATATGCACATTTACTTCCCTAATGTATGGTTAGATGAAACCAATAGTGTGATGCATGTTTCTACAATCTTCTGCAAAACAAGGTCCGTCCAACTGATGTAGTAATCTAGATGACTTGGACCGCGATGGTAATACTCTATATAATCCAACGGAGGAAGGATAATCTCATGGGAGGTCTGGATGTTCATGAGCACCAACTTTTTACCTTCTTCTCTGAAGGCAGCCATTCAGTGGGAGTTCATGCCGACCCAGTACATACCTGCCAAGAAGTTTCGGGCGATGGTGATCGGATCGATGTCGAGGGAAATGATGTACGGCGACCCACTACATACCTGCAAAGAAGTTTCGACTAATGGAGATCGGATTGAAGTCGAAGGGCATCATGCACGCCTCCGTATCATGGTGAGCCAATCTCGCAAGACTAGATAGTAGCAAGCAGGGTGTCTTGAAAAGCTTAGGCCTTGCTTCGATGATGGCCGTGTGCATGTCCCTCGAGCATGCAGCCAGCCGTAGGGCGCTCAACATATCCATACACGAACAACAGAGGTCGAGGATGTCACTGGGAAGATTGCTCCAATCACGGCTCATATGGATGCTGCACGGTTCGCGTTCGGCCATGGTGGAGTTTGGAAGGGGGCTTGATTTACGAGGGAGGAGGATGTCGGTGCTGGAGCGGCTAGCGAGGGAATAGTGGTACTAGGGGAGGCGAGTGAGGCGAGGTACACGGGGGCACTATGAGATGGAGACGGAGAAGGAGATGGAGATGGAGTGGTGCTATGGGAGCGGAGAGGGAGACGAGGCGAGGCGCCAATGTGCTGTACAGCGGCGGTGACAGACTGCACAGTGCACAGGGTGAGGCTGACTTTGGTAACCCGAACACGCCGCCTGGACTAGTGTCAGGCGCAGGGTGTTGTCACTTCACTGTGAGGACCAGATGAATAGTATTTTGACCATCAAGTGTACCACAGTTGTACTACTACTACTACTACTACTAGTACGAACGTGAGTACTCCAGTATTGTATAGCAGAAATAGGTCTCCCGTGCTAGCATGCCTGTTCACTTCATCGTTCAGGTACCATCCATATTGCGAGCAGAACCAAATTCTCGTGCATGCCCAATCAACGCCCTGCCGCGATGCATGCATTGGTCGTTCTGGTGCATCAAGGACGGCATGCAGATTGTTCCACACTTGATAAGAGGAAAAATGGAAAGGTAGAACGTGGCAGCAGAGGAAGAGAATGCTGGCTAACGAGGCTGGGAGGGGATCAAGCAGGAAGTTAATGCTCCATGCCTAAAGGTTTTGGGAAAACCTGATTTTCATAAGGTGACCTATACTCACCTAAACGGAGGGAGTATTCCTTAACCAGAGAATGTTGTGTCTCCCACTCACGCGCTCAAAAAAAACTACGACACATTTTTTTATCTGTTTGCATAGGTCCCACCTATCAGGAAGGATGGGCACATACACGAATAGGTATGACTCATCAGTCTACCCGCATAGCCTTTTCATTTAGTCTACCTAGCCGTCTAATCAACTGCCTGCATGCCACTTCTCCCATTTACTTCTCCATCGGGAACCGATTCTCCTCGGCTTCTTCACCTCCCCTTCGTCTTCATTTGCATCCAAACCCCACTGTGTTCACATTGTTTTAACCTCTTTAAATAATCATCTACTACTTCAGTTAGACTAGCCATGTAATCCTAATTCTCCAAACCTCTTTAAATAATCATCTACTACTTCTATTAGACTAGCCATCTAATCCTACCTTGCCCTGCCCTGCCTTTCCTTCGCTGACAGGTGGGACCCATGCTTATGGGTCCCACATGTCAGTGACAGAATGGTAGGATTGTTCGCGTCAGGGGATCCCCATCCCCCCGACGTGCCCCTCATCCCTCTTGGCCCCACCGCTCCTTTGCCTTTGTGTGCATGACATGCGGGCCAGCTGAACTATGGCAACCATCAACTTTCTACCACAGACACACCCGATTGGACGCGGTTTGCCTGCTCCACTGCTGTGCTCCGATCCGTACTCCCGCACCATCGAATTTTCATCCAGCGGCTGTGACACATTTCGTCCCGGGCATCAATCCTCAGCTGGAGTACTTATGTACTACAGGTAGTACCCGCCGGTGTGGCCATCTACGCCTCGTAAAGCCCCGACGCCCAGCTATGGCACCCTCGCCACGGTCACGCCACCACCGGCTGGTTCATCTCGAACGAGTGAGTCGCGAACCACGCCACCACCATGAGAATGACATGTGGGCCAGCCGCATTTAAGGTCCGCATGTCATTGACTCATAGGCCGGGTACTAAGCCATTGAAGTTCGGTCCCGTGGGCTCCGAGAGGGAAATGTAACTCCTGCGGCAGGCCTTGTGGTGCTCCCGCAGTACGAGCTCGTGCCAAAACTGGAATTTGTTTCTTACTACTACTACTACTACCAACTAGTACTAGTAAGGTACATGTGCATTGCACGCATGAGGTTCTGGTGGTTTGTGCATTATGCTTCTACATGTGGAGCTTTCTGGATTCTAACATGTGGCAAAATCTGGTGGAATGTAAGGTTAGGCAAGTTTTATTAATTTAGGTGAGTGTTTGGTTCAAGCCTCACCTTAGGCAAGCCACACTAAGGCCCCACATGACATACACACGAAAAATGTGGCAAGATTCCCTTAGGCTTGCCAACTTGTGGCTCTCATTTTGAAGAACTAATAACTTTGCCTAAGCTTAGTTGCGGCAAAGTTAGTCATGAATTAAGTTCAACCATGGAGTCTTCTAGATTATACATGTTGCAGAATCTGGTGGATGATATCCAATGGCCAGTAGTGCTCGGATTTGCCATCTTTGTACCGTCGGATTGGCTTCATGCAACGACCAACTTTCAAAGTTTTTCACACACTATATAGGGGGTATAGATATAGATGTGCCAGTCCGTTGCAATGGATCCAAAGTATATCTATTTAGTGGAGTGCACTCTAAACACATTATCTATTTATTGTTCTCTAACCTTCCGTAGCCATGCAACCAAGCCACATAAGCTTCATGGGTGCCCCCCACATCATATTATTCATACTATGTTGATTGAAAAAAAAGATAAATCACCCAAAACAAGATCTTCCCGTTTTTTGTTCCTACGATGCTGCGCCGTGCACGTACCTACTAGTTGTATAGTGGTAGTACTAGTAATATAGTATTAGGAGTACAAACTTGGTACTAGTAGGAGTAGTACTAGTACGGAATGCTCCTACTCTATCAACGAGCCCCGTCTGACACAAATTTCTTGGCTTCCGTGCTACAACTAGATCTTCTCCTCGTTTCTGTTTTCCAACCCGGCGGCGGGCGGGGTGTCGGTTTGCTCAACGGAGGTCCGACATGAAAGTGAAAATGCTAGGTAAAACACCTTCCCTAAGCTATGTGTTGTGCCGGACGGGCCGTGTTGTACTCCCGATTCCCGAGCGTGTGGGGGTGCGACGCGAACGCGGCAGGCCTTTTCCTTTTACCAGCAATGTGCCCGTGTGTTGCGACGGATCCAAAGTAGTAGAATAGTAGTATTTGTTCACAAACTTGAAAGAAATCACTATTGTTTTGATATACTCCTAATATATTACTCCCTCCGTACCTAAATATTTGTCTTTTTTGAGATTTCAAATGGACTATCACATACGGATTATATAGAGATATTCTAGTGTTTCTAGCAAGATACCCGAGCATTGCACGAAATTGATGGAAAAGGTAAGCACAACTTATAAATTGATGGATGGAGTACTAGTTACAGTGATGCATATAATTAAGCAAAGGGATCACACATGTCGGTATTGACTGGAACGAGAATGCAACATCACAATAAGAATTAAGGCCACGATGATGCGATCGCAGTGGTGGTTACAGAAGGCAAGAAGAAAGATGGATCCACGAACGTACGACCTCCTCCTCCTCAACTTAGTGCGCCGGGCCACCGACCGGCGGTTAAGGAGAGATGGCTTTTGTGGCGAGGTCGAGGTGCTTCTCAGCAAAGGCATCCAAGGCTTCCAGCCGGTTGAGGAAGGCCAACATCGTAGCGTCCTCACTGGCCTTGTAGATACCTATGTACACGATTTCCTCATACACGTGGATGTGTAGGTCGACGAATTCTTGCAGGGCGAGGCGCCTTGCGGCGAGCGCGACCTCCCGGTGTACATTCTTCGTGGCGTCGGCTGGCAGTCGCAGGGCCACCAGTTCTTGAAAGAGGTTCCGTCCATGGAGGCCGATTAGGGTGGCAGGCAATGAGGAGCCCGGGCGTGCGGGCTGGAGGAGTACGGCGATGTTGTCCGCGAGCTTCTTGAGGGCGGTGAACTTGTTGCTGGTGGCAACGATCATCTGGTCCAACTGAGAGTCGTAGTTGGCTTCGACGGCGGCCATCCACTAGCCGGTCTCCAACAGCGTTTGGAGACGATCCTCGGCGCCATGCCGCAGGCCGACGTCGTGGACCATCTAGCGCAGCCGCTGGCTGCTCACGCGCATTGCCGCCATGGGTCTGGAGTGAGCTCTTTTGCGCTTAGTGTAGGTGCTTAGGCAAATTCTTAGGTGCGTACGATGTGGTAGATGCATTGGAATGGAGGGGCGCCTTTATATGAGGGCAATGAGGGCAAACTGCGTTGCATTCACATCCTGCAGCCTCTTTTCCCAGACCTCCTCCCATTACTTCCCTCATGCATTAATTGAAGGAGGATGCATTGGCCGTTCAACATATCGGGAACCGCTACTCCCTCCCTCGTCTGCATTAAAGCCGTATCAGGAACTGCGCCGCCCGCTGTCAAATCGAATACTCCCTCCGTCTAGGTGAGTATTAAGTCATCTTACGAAAACCAAATAGTAAACACATAGGCGTGGTGCATTAACTCTCATGTTGTTTCTTATTTTCGACATAAATAGAGGAATCAACCAAGAAGAGATGTGGGGCTTGTATGCTTTTAATGACTTGAGACTATCAAACATGACATGCAGTGGTCAGTTCATTGCACAAGAACAAATACAACCCTCGTCAGCACACACGCATCTTATATAGCATCACATCCAATGGCTATATAAGATGAATGAGACCAAATTATATCTCATCTAGATGAGTTCTAGCAAAACTATATTAATAATACTTAGTACTCCTGCACCATGTATCATATATTAGTATCATGTAGTACTTTATTTATTTGTGAGGTATCCAGATGGCACTGCACCGCCAAGAAAAGAGGGTAACATCAAAATTATGGACTACTTTTTTGAGTATGTTGGTAAGGTCCGGTCATAGTCACTTGTTGAAATCTCTAAAAAGACAAATACTCCCTCCGTCCGGAAATACTTGTCATCAAAATGGATAAAAGGAAATGTATCTAGACGTATTTTAGTTTTAGATACATCTCTTTTTATTGATGACAAGTATTTTTGGACGGAGGGAGTAGAAAACAGAGTTGGTGATGATGGTGTGCGTGCCATCCTGCAATATAGGCCGTCGGATTTATATCTAACGGATAGGAAAGAAACTATGGCAATTTTGCAAAAATATACCCACACCTCTCTCCATGTTCGCAAATAAGGCCTTCCCTCATTCAACCTTTTCTCTCACAAGATAAAATAATCATACAAATGCATCTTGAGGTGTCCATAGAATCAAAGAGAGGGATGATGTGTGTGTGTGCGCGCGCTATCGATAAAGAGTGCCATCGAATTTGTGTGTGCCCACGTCAAAGATATAGAGTGGCTGGCCTACTGGAACGTGAGATGGGACATGTGCAGTTTGTCTATGTGGCATGGATACCTACCTGCAGCGCTCGACTATCGGTGTGTGGTGGGGGAAGAGGGAGGCCCAATTAACTATAGAGGTACAATGGCTGGTATATGTGTGGAGGAGGAGAGAGGCCTACCTCATGTATTAAGGAGATCGATCTGCCTCATGTATTAAGGGAGATCGATCGGCATCCATGCATATGTGCAGGAGAGGAATAAGGTTGGGAGAGAGACAGAGCTAGAGTGTTGGAGGGGGTGGTAGTGGAGTTGCTTCTAACAAATGGTGGGATAGGCTTGCTAGACAAACGGAGGGCACGCCCGCAATATCAATAAGAGAGGAGATGGCTGCTTGTTGTCTGTGCATGTGCGTGTGAGAGACGAGTCAGGAGGCATGCACGAATGATGAGGGGGGACGATGTGGCTATGGTAAGCATACGTAACTACATAGGAAGATCAATCACCCTTTGTTAGAGAAAGGAGAGACATAACTTGTGAGGTACGTCGATCGATGGGGGGGGTAGTTAAAGTCGTTCTAGGTATATGTTGGGAGATCGATCGGTATACATGCATGTGTGTGTTAGAAGCAAACGAGGCACGAGGAGAAGGACAGAGAGAGAGGGATGCATGAAGGAGGTGGTACGAGAGGCATATTATATCGAGGGGGGAGGAGTGTGCGAGTACGAGAACGATGAAAAGAGTGGTGGGAGTGAGGCATGGACGGTGACAAGAGAAGAGGGGAAGCTTGTGTTTGTGCTAGGCACACCTGGCTAGAGAGGCATATCGATCGATGTGTGCCGTAAAGAAGGAGCTGGGGGCCTACACACACCGTGGGTGAATGACCTAAAGTGAAAAGACGAATTTGCGTGATGGAGCTAGAGAATGCTGAGGGAGGGTGAGAGGGATGCGGGTGTGTGCATGCACAAGAGAAAGTTAGCGCTAGCTACAAAGATAAGAGGGTTGTGTGGGTGTAAAAGACGAATAGAGATCATATATACTTCATTATAAAAAGCAAATTCAGATATTTGAAGAATTTATCATAGTGTTTCAAACCGACGCATGTGTGAATATATATAACGGTGATACACATGGTGTGGTTATGAACATGTTATACTACATTTAATATATTTTATCTCTACTCTTATAAAAAAACGGAGTTGTTGATGATGGTGTGCCTGCCATCCTGCATTATAGGCCGTCCGATTTATATATGGCGGATATCAAGGAAACTATGATGGTTGAAGTTGGCAACAATCATGATTGTAGATTTTTATTGAAATAGAGAAACGAATTCAAATTTAGTTCGAATTGCAACGGTAGTATAGAAATTTGGAATGCACTCAAATGTTGGTATGAGTAGGTTACATGCATTATACAGCAAGCAAAAAAATTTAATCGGACATAACATGGATTCATATTCCCTCCTTCCATCTATATAGGACGTAATGAGATTTTTAAGACCGCCTTTGACTATTGACAAGATTAATAGTACATGACATGCACAATGTGAAAATTATATCATTGAAAGAACCTTTCACAGACGAATTTAACAGTGTGCTTTGTGTAAGTTGCATGTCATATATCATTGCTCTAATATTTGGTCAAAGTTAGCATCAAAAAACGCATTAGGCCCTATATAGATGGAAGGAGGGACTAGCTTTGAATAGCATTTGTATAGTAAAACGGGGCAAGACTCTCTCTTTGTGTTGTGTGAATAGTTTTATTTTTTTCGTTTTCTTTTTGGTTGAGGGAAGTGCGAATTGATTTGGTACGTACAAGGACAATATTACTACACGTTAGGCTTGTCCCTAAAATTCAACCCGCGTCTTGTTATATCCCGAAAATTCAGACATCATGCTCCCAAAACTGGCGCCTTCACAACCCGCGCCTTGCTATCCCGAAATTACAACGCGCGCGAAAACTCCCTCCAGCTGCCAAATCCCGACACGTGAAATCCCCCTTCTAACCCTGAGCCGAAAGGGCCGCTAGTTCAAATCGGTGGGGGTACTTTTGTAACACACCCTACATTTTGGACAAGCGCATCCCTAAGTCATGCTTCACCCCCTCCCATCGCCCCCTTTTCGCCATTCGAAATCCCAGGCCGCCATAACCTCTCCGCTCCAGCCGCGAAACCCCACCCTCCTCCGTCCGCCACGTCACCGCTGCCCAGCCGGAGCCTCTTCCCTGACGATGTCGTCCACCGCAAGAACTCGACGTCCCTCGTCCACCTCCCCGGATGAGGATCCGTTGTCCATCTCGCCGTCCCGCCGGTTCAGCCGCCCCGTCCTCCACCTCCAAGCAGCTGCTCTGACGATCGCCTCGTCTATCGCGGCTGCTCCATCCCCACAGTGCCGCCTTAACCTGCTCCACCGGAACCGTAGCATCCTCACTGACTCCTCGGATAAAGCCGAGGCCTACTCGGCACCACCAAAGAGGTTGTACACTCATCGCATCACACCTTCTCCTTAACTCGACCTCCCGGCGCCGACGGTGCTCCATCCTGCACCCCCATGGAGCGGCTACCTTGAAGCCGGCGCTGTGGGCGACATCTCCACGGGGGCTCTCCCCCAGTGCGAGGCCCCTTCGGCGGCGGCGTCCATACCAGCCGGATCTGCTGCTGCTGCTCCGGCTCTCGCTCGCTCGCTCGTGCTCCTGCTGCTGCTCCGGCTCTCGCTCGATCGCTCGCTCGCCCAGCTGTTGCTGCTTTTGTAACACCCCAGATGTAATTTACCCTATATGTATCCAAACTCTTGCCGTTTCCGTCGCTAAGTTATTTTATTTCCTTGGGTTCGGGTTTTTGTCTCCGTGTGTCTTTGCCTTTGTCATGCATCTCATATCATGTCATCATTTGCATTGCATTTGCATACGTGTTCATCTCATGCATCCGAGCATCTTCCCCGTTGTCCGTTTTGCATTCCGGCGCTCATATCTACTCCGGTGGACCTTTCTACCTCTTTTCGTGTGTGGGGGTTAAACATTTCCGGATTTGACCGAGACTTGTCATGCGGCCTTGGTGTACTACCGGTAGACCGTCTGTCAAGTTTCGTGTCATTTGGACTTCGTTTGGTACTCCAACGGTTAACCGAGGGACCGAGAAGGCCTCGTTTGTGTTGCAGCCCAACACCCTTCCAATTTGGCCCAAAACCCACCAAAACCCTCTCCATCGTCTAGAGCGTTCGATCACGATCGCGTGGACGAAAACCGCACCTCATTCGGAGCTTCCTAGCTCCCTCTACCTCTATAAATAGCTCCTCCTCCAAAAATCACGGGTCTTCTCCCCCCTAACCCTAGAATCCTCCTCGCGCCGCGCCGGACATGTCCGCCTGCGTCGGACGCCTCTCCGCCGCCGCCCGCAGCCACTCGTAGGCTGCCACGTGTCACTCCGCCAGCGCCTCCCACCGCGGCCCGCCGAAGCCCGCGAGGGGCCCTCCTCGGCCCGAGCCGAGCGCCGCCCGCGCCCGCTTCCCCTTCCCCCGAGCCGGCGCCCGCCCTCGCCCGACTTGCCTCGCACCACCGCGTCCGCCACCGCTGGTCGCCGCGCCTCCTCACGCCATCAATCGCCGCCGCCGTCTCCGGCTCGTCGTGCGCCGCCCCGCGGGCCCTCCTCGACGCCGTCTCCGGCCACCACCGCGAGTCCATCACCGGCCCAGGCGACCCCGGTGAGCTCCTCCTCCAAGCTCCGGCGACGACAACTCCGGCAAGTCCCATCTTCTCCGGTGACCTTCTTCTTCCACGACGAACCTCGGGATCCGCACCGGCTGGATCTGGATCAAGATCTCGGTTGAGCTTTTCACCCCCGAAACCCTAATTATTTGCAAACTTTGGCATGTCGTAACTCTGCATATGTAGCTCCGATTTGCGCGTGTAGCATATCAAAATGTTCGTCTCAGAGAGTACATCATTTCATCTCATTGCATCATTTTCATTTGAGCTCATATTGATGCCCAAAATTCTGTTGGAAGAGGGCTATGTGATAAAATTGCCAGATCTGTTTCATCAAATAGATATTTGTCATTTTTGCCATGATTAATGTGTGCATGATATGCTCCTGAGTTCTATATGAGTTTTATCATATGCCATGCCATCTTTACAGAGGCGTTTACCATGTATTTTTGTGATATGTGTGGTGACTAGCACAAGCTTGCAAAGTAGTGCAATCGGTAATGCTGATTTCAGGGACATAGAATTTCTCTAAGTCCTTGTCCTGATTTTTGTCGGTATGCCATATGTTCATGTTGTTTCCTAGTGATCCGTGCCACTTTTGAGGATAATCAGTAAGGATGATTTGTTAAAATTGTGGTGCTCTATCCATCCATGTCTTTGTTTGCATTTATGGAGCACCCTAGCTTGAGTCAATCGAGCTCTACTTTTGCTATTTCGTGAATCCTGGCAGATTGTTGTCTTGTTAGCGGTTTTGCCGAGGATGTTGCTATTGATCCGTGCATGCTATGTTGTTGTTCTTTCCATGTATAGCTTCTATGATATGTATTATTGATGGCTGTATGCTTAGTTTGTCATGCCATGCTCTGTAGTGAGTGCATCGAGCTCGTATACATGCCTACTCGTTAACAGATTTGCATGCTCCAGTTTTTCACTAAGTTTGTAATCTGATTATGTTTTTGCCATGTTCACATGCTTGCAATTGTATTTTCTGATCCCTTTTGGCTCAAGGTCACTAAGGGACTTTTGTTAAGTGCTTTGAGTAGCTTTATGTCATGCCTTGCTTTGCCATGTGAATTTCCTGTAGCATATATTTTTCATGCTCCAAAGTGTGCTACCTGATGTTAAATTCCAGACTTGTGTTAATTTCACAAAGTCTGAAACCTGTTATCATTTGCAGTTTTGCCATGCTTGTTTGAACCTGTTAATGGATGAATTGGCCGTAGCTCAGTGTTCATATTTTGTCAAGCATCATGAGTGGATCCCTGCCATGTATTGTGTTGTCATGTTTGAGTGCTGTAGCATAATTATCTTGATGCTTTTAGATGGCTACTTGCTGATTATCGCAGACCGGTGCCATATTTGTTTTGCTTGCGATTTCCAAACCGTGCATCCGATTCCGGTGATCTTCATATCGATTTCAACCGGAATCACCTCACCTTTCCAGTGGCACTCTTGGATTTCCAAGTTGAGGCCAGTTTCAATCATTCATTTTCAAATCTCGCATATGCATCACATATCGCATCCCGCATAGCATCCATGTTTGCATCATGTTGTTGGAGCATTGCACGTGGTTGATTGTGTTCCTTTTGCTTGTTTGTCTTGTTTGGGTAGAGCCGGGAGACGGGTTCGCTAACAAGGAGCCCGTTGAGTTTGCTTACGAGGATCAAGTCAACTCTGACAACTTTGCAGGCAAGATGATCATACCCTCGAAATCACTTCTATCTTTGCTTGCTAGATGCTCGCTCTTTTGCTATGCCTATGCTACGATACCTACCACTTGCTTATCATGCCTCCCAAATTGCCATGTCAAACCTCTAACCCACCATGTCCTAGCAAACCGTTGATTGGCTATGTTACCACTTTGCTCAGCCCCTCTTATAGCGTTGCTAGTTGCAGGTGAAGACTGGAGATCGTTCCTTGTTGGAACATTGTTTATTGTTGGGATATCACCATATTATCTTGTTATCTTAATGCACCTATATACTTGGTAAAGGGTGGAAGGCTTGGCCCTATGCCTATGTTTTGTTCCACTCTTGCCGCCCTAGTTTCCGTCATATCGGTGTTATGTTCCCAGATTTTGCGTTCCTTTCGCAGTTTGGTTATAATGGGAACCCCTTGACAGTTCGCCTTGAATAAAATTCTTCCAGCAATGCCCAACATTGGTTTTACCATTCGCCACCTAGCCTTTTTCCCTTGGGTTTCGCGGACTCAAGGGTCATCTTTATTTTAACCCCCCCGGGCCAGTGCTTCTCTAAGTGTTGGTCCAACTGAGCGATGTCCGAGGCTACCAGGGGCAAATCTGGGCTGGCCTACCCGATGTCTTGCTCATCCGGTGTGCCCTGAGAACGAGATATGTGCAGCTCCTAACAGGATTTGTCGGCACATCTGGGTGGTGTTGCTGCTTTAGTTTTACCATTGTCGAGGATGTCTTGTAGAACCGAGATGCCGAGTCTGATCGGAATGTCTCGGGAGAAGGAATATCCTTCATTGACCGTGAGAGCTTGTGATGGGCTAAGTTGGGACTCCCCTGCTGGGATTTGAACTTTCGAAAGCCGTGCCCGCGGTTATGGGCGGATGGGAATTTGTTAATGTCCGGTTGTAGATAACATGGAACTTAACTTAATTAAAATGAATCAACCGAGTGTGTTACCATGATGGTCTCTTCTCGTCGGAGTCCGAGAAGTGAACACGGTGTTGGAGTAATGCTTGACGTAGGTTGTTCTAGGATCACTTCTTGATCATAGTTCTTCGTTCGTGCTTTGCCTTCTCTTCTCGCTCTCTTTTGCGAACAGGTTAGCCACAAAAAAATGCTAGTCGCTTGCTGCAGCTCCACATATTACCTTGCCTTACCTATAAGCTTAAATAGTCTTGATCGCGAGGGTGCCAGATTACTGAGTCCCCGTGACTCACAGATTACTTCCAAACCTGATGCAGAGACCGATGATACCGCTCCAGACGATGCGCTTGAGCTCAAGTGGGAGTTCGATGAAGACTCTCGTCGTTACTATGTGTCTTTCCCAGATGATCAGTAGTGGTGCCCAGTTGGGGCGATCAGGGACCATGTCGCATGTTGGGGTTGATCTTTTATTTTGGTACCGTAGTCGGACCATGAGTGTATTGGATGATTGTTATGTTATTCATGTATTTGTGTGACGTGGCGAGTGTAAGCCAACTATGTATCCTTTCCCCTTTTATATATTTACATGGGTTGTTGTGAAGATTACCTTACTTGCGACATTGCTTTTAATGCGGTTATGCCTCTAAGTCGTGCTTCGACACGTAGGAGATAGCCACATCGAGGGCGTTACAGCCTTCCCCCTCGCTCGTGCTGCTGCTCTGCTCCAATTAAGCCACACTTCAGTAGACTGAATCGACTTTTGGGTCAGTC
>NC_041386.1:285579834-285599326 GCF_002162155.2 Triticum dicoccoides
GAGTTAAGGAAGAACCACCCCAGCGGGACGGGGGCTTGCTGGAGAGGTACCCCACTATCTATCTTAGGGTTCGGGGTGGGGGCGGGGGGCCTAGAGGGCTGGCTGGGGCGGCGGTGGGGAGTTGTTTCGGAGCGGCGAGGCGGCACTGGGGCCGGCGGTTCAGCTGGTGGTGGCTGGCGGCTCAGGGGGGTGCAGGTTGAAGATGAACTGCAGGCCCTCCCTAAACTACATGTCAAGTGCCTCTCTGCTACCATTGCGTTCAGTTTCGACAGTAGCATTCAGATTCCACAGTAAATTTCAGTTTCGACAGTTAAGTTCAGAGTCAACAGTTTTTACCTCATTTGTTGTAGTCAGGTGGTTTTTGGTGATGTTAATTTTACATCCATTTTACATCATCTATTGGAGATGCTATTAGAATCCCACTTGAGATTGACGCTATCTGTCTTGTGCTGCTTCAGCCTTGACGTCTTACGGCTCACCGGAGCTGCTCCAACGACAGAACGATCCATCACAACAGAGCAGTGCCATGGACGCCGTCTACAGATTCCTCAGATCTTCCTCCACACCTCCGACGGCCACCTCTGCCTCAACTGCTTCAGTGACCAACCCAATGATGCTGAGGTCGACATGGCTACGGCAAATAGGTTGTACACTTGTTGCATCACTTATTACTATACATTCACGTCGATCTATTAGGGCTATTTTGGTTCAACGGAAAAGCGCCGATCCACTGGTTGTTACCATCACTCTAAATTTCTGCATGCTCTCATTACATAATCTCACCATATTTTTTCGTATGCATGTCAGATATTGTACACAGTCATGCTGAACATGTAGAGAAAAAGAGAAGAGTTTTGCGCGGAAATACAATGTCATGCAGACATCGCTCCATGGTGGGTTCAATGGCAAACCCTCCCCAACCCTCTCCAGATTGTAATCCAGAGGAAGATATCTGTTCTGAGGTGGATTCAGACGCCGCTGACCACTCCTATTTACCCCCAAGGTGTTTGCTCTACCTTGGCATGATGATGTTAGTCATATCATGCATATGTTGCCTTGCAGTGCCTACTTTTGACATCATATATGTCATCTGCTTAGTTTAGACATGTTCTGTAATGCCACCTGTTTAGTTTCTATATCATATATGGGAATTATGCAGTCTCATGTCTTTTTTAGCCAGCCATAATATATGTGAAATGTGCAATGCCATCCTGTTTAACTAGGCATCATATTTTTGAATGATATCTTGCCCATCCTTTTCTTCATTATATTTCCATTTGTCAACAATGTTTGTACATTAAACTACTCTTCCTGTGAATCAGCCATTTGGGTGGGAGATGGAAAAAATCTGGAGTGAAAACAAGGCCTTCAGAGCAGATAGTGCTACCTGTTGAAGCAGATCTCTTGTTGGGTCCCGATAGCTCCTCAAAGATGGATTCAGAGACAGATGACCAGTCCTATTCCCCCACTGAGGTGTATGCTGCACGGTTATACTGCTCATATCATGCATACGGTGTCTTGCATTGCATAGTTTAGACATCATATACACAATATTCAACACCATGTTCTTAGTTCGGACATCATATCGAATGCCCTCTGTTTAGCATATAAATCACATATGTGAATTAAATGATGTGATCCTGATTACTTAGATAACATGTAGGTGAATTATGTCATGTGATCATGTTTAGTTATTCATCATATCTTTGAATTATGTTATGCTATGCTATCCATATTAGATAGACATCATATATGTGAAATTATGTCATGCTATCCGTTTTAGTTAAACAATATACATGCCAACTATTTCATGCCCTCTTTTTTCCACACTATCTATTGCATCTGTCTCTCATACAATATCTGTACATTCAACTATGTTTCCTGTTTATCAGCCATTTGAATTGGAGCGGGTGATGCCAATATCTAGCGGACTAAAAACACGGTCTTCAAATAAAACAATGCTACCTCTTTGTGGAGATAGCACCCCGGTTGTACATGCACAAGAACTAACCCTACCACACATAACCCAAACTCTCACAGATTGTACCCCTACTGCGATGGACAGAGAACCAGCTTCACCCAATCTAACCCCAACCCCAGCCGATAGTAACCCAGTTCCTGTTGACACAACACCATCTCCACCACAGAGCTCCGAAACAAGAGCAGTTAGTAAGGCAGCTCCAGTGCCCAAAGGGCCAGTACTATCACGGCGAACCCCAACTCCACCAGTTAGTACGCCTATTCCTGTGGAGGAAGCACAACCAGCTAGTCGTAGTTTAGCATCTATCGCATTTGATATTGTTAAATCGTATGTGCGTATCTTCCCATCTTGGAAATATTATACTGAAGATGAAGGAAAATGACAGTTGCAGGTGTTTGTCCAGGAGTTATGTGTAAGTAATGTTATTCATGGCAATTACTTTGCTTCGTCCCATACATCCTACCTCCATGATGGTTATAATACAACAAATTTTCCCATTTTTCTCTATAGATAAGGACCGATATGGAAACTCAGGATGAGGTAACCTGTGCTAATACCTCTGCTATATTCAAGAATGCTTGGTGGCAGTATCGGAATTACCTGAAGAAAACATACTTCACCGGCAAAGAAACTCATCAAATTCCCCTACGTTCTCCCGAGACACATTTACTGGACGATGACTGGGAACGCCTTGTTCTGTACTGGTCCCGAACCAAGAATGTGGTAAGGTCTATGAGCTCATTTCCTATTTTTTAACTATTATATTATTGTGTCTTACTGTACTCTGTTCATGTAGAACAAGTGCCTGAACCTGAAGAACAACTGTTCTAATTTAAGATTCCATTGCTATCATAGTTCAAAAAAGCGCTAGGCGTTAATTGTGCGTTTTGCCACCGCCTTGCGCTTTACTGACCAAAGCACATGCTTATGTGCAATTATGCACAGATTATGCATAGTTATGCGCAATGCGTTTTGCCAACGCCTAGAGCCTAGGTGCGCTTAAGCGCTCGCTTAGGCGCGCCTTTTTTAACTATGATTGCTTTGCTCTTGTATCACTGTATTTACTCATACAAACTTATTTTTAAATTGAAGGATCCAATCGAAAATCCAATGGCATAGCAGGTATGTGCACGCATGTTTCTTTAACAGGTTTTCTCTTATCAATAGCTCTGTTGATTTCAATTTCAATTGTGTATACAGTTGACTTTCATATCATGCACATTACTAGCATCACAACAGAGCCAATAGTGTTGTTGTACATGTAGACCCGTGGTACCCATGTGAAATCTTGTTGTGCCGTGTTGTTTCCCACGCTTTGTATTCTTTCACTGCTGCTTTGTCTTGAACTGATATGATTTGAACCGTGTCTCTATTTTCACTTGGCAAGACAATTCAGTGACCATAGGGCATAGATATATGTTTGTTTGATGCTTTTATTATGTACTAGTACTTGGCAATAGAAGACTTGGTAGTTTAATCCTGTCCACCTTACTAATGAACTGGTTCACCGAAATGAGTTTCATATACTAGTACATGCTAAACTTGTTATGTGTCTGCTTGTTTCTTCTTTTAGAATGATGACAGAATATTGGGGAAGAGTGCCTTATTAAGCAATGGTAAAGGAAGTAATGCAGATAAGGTTCAGGATAGTGACACATCCTTGTTGGTCGCCAACAAAGCTGATAAAACAGCTAAGGAAGACTATCTTGAAGACAGGGAGGCAACCCCAAAGTCCTGTCTTGGTTTAGTGTTCGAGTTACTAGCCACTACCGCTTGCACAAGCTATTCAAACTCACTGTCTAAATCAGTTCGGTTTCTTGAGTCTCAACTACAAGCTGAAAGACATCGATCAACCATGCCGCGACAAGAAGCGGAAGGACTACGGAAGTCCCTAGAGCATTCAGATGCATACTTTCTGGTGCAATAGCAAGCGTTGGAGGATTTTAGCGCCAAACAGGACAAAGCTAATCAGCTTGCTAAGCTTATTGCCTGCATGGTGGATACCTAGGATAACGTTTCTTGAGCTCTTCTGAAGTTGTTTCAGTTATGCTCTTGTTTTGCTGCCGCGTTTATTTGCACTGGTGGCCAATTTTGACGGCCAGTGTATGTAATGTGCTGCTTTGTTCCCTATATTTGCACTGGTGGTGAACTTTGATGCCTAGTGGATGTAATATGTGTAATAGCGGTAATAGGCTAACGTTAATTGCTTGTTTATTTATTTCCTTATTGTCTTGTTTAGTTGTTTGCTTGTAGTCACTGCAGTTCTTTTTCTGTTTTTTTCTAGTGGCCACAATAGCCTATTTTTGGTAACTAGGCCAAAATAATCATGGCAACACACGAACTGTTATAACCATGGGCCTTCCTCCGGCCGTAGGATCCATCGGCCTTCTATACGGGCCTTAGGGTCCATGGGCCTTCTCCGGGTCGTAGGGTCCATGGGCCTTCTACGGGCCGTACTATCCATGGGCCTCATACGGGCCGTAGGATCCATGGGCCTTCTACGGGGCGTATCATCATTTTGCCAATCATGGGCCGTACTATTCGTGGACCATAACAGGCCGTTAATAGGTCGTATTTGATAACTCTATGAAAACAGCACAACGGTTTTTGACATGAAAACGGCCCAACGTATTAACGGTCCGCAAACGGGCCGACTATAACGACGGGGTGAATTTGGCCCACAAGCAGAAAATGACAGTAACGGGCCGTATGTAACCGAATGCTGCAAATGAGCCCAAGAATCAATGGGCCCTGAGAAGGCCGAAAGATAACTTGGGCTGGAAACGACCCAATGCAATAACCGGCCGTTAATGGATATAAAGTGATACAGTGTTCATTACGGGCCAGTTTCAACACGGGCCGTTAATGGGCCAAGAGTTACAAAGGTCCTCATATGGGCCGAAAGAAGTCATGTGCCACACATGGGCCGGCAGTAAAAATGGGCTGAATCATATTGGACGGCCCAGATGACGCTACTGGGCCTAATTCGGATAGGGCATAACGGGCCCTGGGTTAGCGGGCTGTAAATGGGCTATATGCGAACAGGCCGTTAACAGGCTTTCCGTGGGCCGGCACACCACCTTTTGACCAAGTCAAATGGGCCGGCCTTTTCACAGGAATGGGCCTCAGTTGGGCCATGACACGTGTCGCCGTATCATAGGCGCCTTCGGTCCAATGAGCGGATGACATCTGTCCCAATGGTGAGCCGACACGTGTTTCCTCCAGCCAATGATGATTTTACACGTGGAAAATCCCCATTGGTCGGGGTTGTTAACGGGTTATCGGATCCAAAACCCGACCCGATAGCTTAACGCGTTCCGTTACGGTGGATGCCATGTGTCGGCCACCCTTGACGAAATCACTTCTGTGACACGCGATTTATCGTCATGGAAGTGGACACTTCCGTGATCATAATTTTGGTAATGTCATGGAACACTTCTACGATATCACAGGTATGACTATCTTGATTCTGTCATAAATTTGTCATGGATGTACATGCATGACAAAAAACGCGACCTACTGTGACAAACACGTATCATCATGGAAGTGTATTTTTTTGTAGTGAGAGGAGGAAGCCTATTACAAGGATGAGGTTGATCAAAATCAGAACTACGTGCAACCACCAGCACCACCACCACGAGGTCGTTCTCATGCATATAATGGAACGGTAGGGATGCACCACCCCCTCAGGTACTAGATCAAGACCACATCCCTAAACTAAAGTTGAATATCTCACCATTTGAGAGTAGACACATTCCTGATATTTATCTTACTTGGGAGTTAGAAATTGAACAACGCTTTAAATTCGTACAATATCCCGAAGATAGACGTGTTGTTGCTGCTGTTTGTGCTTTCACTAGTTTTGCATGTGTATGGTGGTCTGAACATTGCATATTATATCCTATTCCAGCTACTTGGGCTGCTTTGAAAACTCCTATGCGTACTTGTTGGGTTCCACCATATTATCAACGTGAATTCCTTCAAAAATGGTAGTGCTTAAGACAAGGAAAAAATTATGTAGAAGAATATTATGAGGAATTACAAACTGGCATGATTAGATGTGGTATTATTGAGGATAATGAAGCTACGCTTGGACATTTTATGGGTGGATTAAACAGAGAGATTCAAACCATTCTAGAGTATAAAGAGTATAATAATATCACTCGTTTATTCCATCTTGCTTGCAAAGCTGAACGTGAAGTATAGGATCAACATGCATTGACGCGAAATATTTTTTCTACAGGTCAATCTTCATCGTGGACACCACGTACATCCTCTACTTCCACACGGCCTACTGCAGCACCACTGACTTCAGTCGCCAATTCCAACCGAGATACAAGAAAACAGGCACCACCACCACCATCTGCCAGGAGCACACCTTCTGGTCCTACGTAGAGCTCTTCTTCATCCATGGCATCAACAGGGCAAACACATGAGGTTATATGCCATCGTTGCAAGGGTGGATGTCACTATGCGAGCAAATGTCCATCTCCGCGTGTAATGATTGTTACTGAGGACGGTGGGTATGAGTCCGCTAGTGACTATGATGAGGAGACTTTGGCTCTTATTGCATGTGAAGAGCACGGTGAAGATGATTACATGGCTGCTGAAGACACTGACAGGTATGAGAGTTTAGTTGCTCAACGTGTTTTGAGTGTGCAGGTAACACAAGTTGAGCAAAATCAGTGGCATAATTTGTTCCATACAAAGGGAGTTGTGAAGGAATGTTCTGTCCGCGTCATCATTGATGGAGGGAGCTGCAACAACTCGGCTAGCATGGAGATGGTGGAGAAGCTATCTCTCACCACAAGACCCCATCCGCATCCTTACTACATCCAATGGTTCAACAACAACGGCAAGGTTAAGGTAACACATACTGTTAGCATTTTAGTGTCGCTACGTATGCTGATTATGTTGATTGTGATGTGGTACACATGCAAGCATGTTCCTTATTACTTGGTAGACCATGGAAATTCGATAAAAATTCTGTACACCATGGTAGAAACAATCAATATACTCTTGTTGATAAGGATAAACATATTACTTTGCTTCCTATGTCTCCTGATTCCATTTTGAAAGATGATATTAATAGAGCTAGTAAAGCAAAACATGAGCAAAATAAGAGTGAAAATTAGATTGTCGCAAAAGAATTTGAGCAACAAATGAAGCCTAATAATAAACCATCATCTAGTGTTGCTTCTGAAATTAAATTGAAAAGTGGATGTTTGCTTGCCACCAAATCTGATATTGATGACCTAGATTTCAACAAATCTATTTGCTATGCTTTCATGTGCAAAGAGGCATTATTTTCATTCGAGGACGCGCCTCATTCTTTGCCTCCTACTATCACTAATATTTTGCAGGAGTTCGCTGACGTCTTTCCACAAGACATGCCACCGGGAGTACCGCCTATTCGAGGGATTGAGCATCAGATTGATTTAATTCATGGTGCTTCATTGCCAAACCGTACCAATCCAGAGGAGACGAATGATATTATGAGACAAGTACAGGAGCTGCTCGACAAAGGTTATATACGCGAATCTCTTAGTCCTTGTGTTGTTCATATATACTAGTGCCGAAAAATGATGGTAGATCACGTATGTGTGTTGATTGTAGAGGCATTAATAATATTAGTATTCATTATCATCATCCTATTCTTAGGCTGGATGATATGCTTGATGAATTGAGTGGCTCTACAATATTCTCCGAAGTTGATTTGCGTAGTGGATACCATCAAATTCGTATGAAATTGGGTGATGAATGGAACACAACATTTAAAACTAAGTTTGGATTATATGAGTGGTTAGTCATGCCTTTTGGGTTAACTAATGCACCTAGTACTTTCATGAGATTAATGAACGAAGTTTTACGTGCTTTCATTGGATGATTTGTGCTAGTCTATTTTGATGATATACTGATTTATAGCAAATCATTGGAAGAACATTTGGAACATTTATGTGCTGTTTTTATTGCTCTACGTGATGCACGTTTGTTTGGTAACCTTGGGAAGTGCACCTTTTGCACCGACCGAGTATCTTTTCTTGGCTATGTTGTTACTCCAAAGGGAATTGAAGTTGATAAAGCCAAGATTAAAGCTATTGAGAGTTGGCCACAGCCCAAAACGGTCACACAAAGGAGTTTTGTTGGCCTCGCTGGTTTCTATAGGCATTTTGTGAGAGATTTCAGCACCATTGCTGCACCTCTCAATGAGCTTACAAAGAAGGATGTGCCTTTTATTTGGGGTACCGCACATGAAGAAGCCTTCACAGTATTGAAAGATAATTGACACATGCTCCTTTACTCCAACTTCCTGATTTTAATAAGACTTTGAAGCTTGAATGTGATGCTAGTGTATGGATTAGGAGGTGTGTTATTACAAGATGGCAAACGTGTTGCATAATTTTCTAAAAAATTGACTGGGCCTAGTTTGAACTATTCTACTTATGATAAAGAATTATATGCTCTTGTTCGGACCTTAGAAACATGGCAACATTATTTATGGTTGAAATAATTTCGTATACATTCTGATTATGAATCTTTGAAACATATTAAAAGCACTGTTAAGGAAATCGGTTATTGGTAGCTGCTCGGTTGGCTCGGGAGTAGTGATTAATCAGTGAATCGGCCAATTAACTGAATTAATTGGTAGATTAAATAGGAACTGTCACATCCTAGTTAGCCATGCATTAGAGTATTGCATCATGTTTACTTTTTCATCAGAAACTTGAAATGGGGATGACAGAACCCCCAGTCCCCTCTGAAACCAACTAGGGTTACTAAAAACTTTTTCAATGAACCTGAAATGCCCTTCTAAAATGCCCATCATTTTTGTCTTGGTTCAGAACCTCTGCCAAAAGTGGTGCACATTTTCCTAGGCCATCTTAGGGTTTTTGAATTAAATCATAAATATTTGAATTTGGGCATTTAAAATTATATAAAATATTTAAATGCTCAAATATCTCCAAACTAAAATGTTTCATGTTGGGAATAATCCAACTATGGACCAGGAGTAATTTGGTGATTTTTGAAGTTGCCTAGGTATTTTATTAAATTCAACAAAGTTGCAGATATATTAAATAAAAAACAGAAACAGAAAAAAAAGGGGAAAACTTACCTGGCGCCACCGCAGGCCCACCAGCCAGCCCACCTGGCCGGCCCAGCCCGGCCACCGCTCCAGCGAGCTGCTTGGCTCGCCAGGCAGGCAGCCAAGGTGCTCGGCGGCGGCACCGCAGCTCGCCACGCAGCTGCTCGCCGCCTCGCCGCCTCCCTCGCCCGGCTAACGCCGTGGATCAGCCTCCCTCTCTCCCCCGAACCCCCCAGACACCCCCTCTCCTCTCCAGCTCCTCCCCCTCGCACGCCCCAGCCATGGCCGACGCCATCGCCGCCACCCCCTCGCCGTAGCCACGCCCTCCGTCCACCCCACGCCGTGCCACCGTGTCCAGGAGCTCCGCCGCTGTCCACTTCATCGAGCAGCCGAGCCCCGAGCGCTCGCAACGCCCGAGTCCACCGCACCGACCTCGCCCGAGCTCACCGTCGCCGGAGATCCCCTTCAACGCCGTCGTCGCTCCGGTCCATCTCCGGCCGCTCCAAGGACTCCGTCGCACTCACTGTGAGCTTAGCCATCTTCCCCTCCCTTCCGTTCTTGCTCCCGAGCCGTGTAGCAACCTCCCGGAGCTCAACCGCACCCACCGCCGTGGAGCTCGTCGCCGACGTGCTCCCGGTCATCCTCCGGCCACAAACTGGTGTCCGTCATGCTCACCGTGTCACGTAGCATCTAGCTAGCCACTCCCCGAGCCTCACCGACCCCTCTAGCGTCAAGTTCGTCTTCGGCCGAACCCCGGTGGCCGCCCAAGTCGTCGCCGGCGCCAACTCCGGCCACCCCGACCTCAACGGACTCCGCCAAGAGCTGCGGCTTGTCCTCAGCTCCCCTCCGGTGGTCTCCTCGGCCCATTTGGTGGCCGAAATGGCCAAAACCACTCCCGCCGCCGCGTCGGGCTCGCCGGCGGCTAAACGCCGGTGCAGCCGACCCGGGTTTGACCACGGGTGGGCCCTGGTTGACTCCCCTGAGTCAATGACAGGTGGGGCCCAGCCCTGTTAATTAAACAGGATTAGTTTTAATTAAATTTTAATTAAAATAATCACCCTGACATGCGGGACCCACTGTCAGGTTTGACCCAGACCTGTTCCGTTGACCTGCTGACGTCACACTGACGTCAGGCTGACGCAGTAATTGGTTTTCTGGATTTAATTTAAATCAGGAAATTCCAGAATATTATTTAAACTTCAAAAATTCATAACTTTTATTCTGTAACTCCAAATTGGACAAATTATATATGAAAAATGATCAGAAAAATCCAATCTATCCATCTGTACTATTTTCATGCATGATCAAACAAGTTAAATTGATGTTTTAAGCAGAACAAGGAAAAGCACCTTAAAAGGCCATATTTGAATTTGAAATTTGAATCCTTGATTCAAATTTGCTCAAACCCTTCTGGTTTTAGTTGCATTAGCCCAACACACTCATATTGCCATGTTTCATGCATGCATCATATTGTTGCACATTGTTTGAAGATGGTTGTGTATCGGTGTCCTTTGCGACAGGTTCTGCCTCCGAGGAGTACCGTGATTACCCTAACGAAGAACCGTATCAGTGCATCGAACCATCAGGCAAGCAACCAACCATTTGATCATATCGATACAATCCCATGTTCTCGCTCCTGCTCTCTTTTACTGCATTAAGACAACGCGTTTCAAACTGCTGTGTGCTACGGTAGTTGAACCCATTTCCTCTGCATGACCTGTCATTGCCACAGTAACTAGATGAAACCCACTAGCATGTGTAGGAGTTGTTTGAGCCATACGTATGTGTTGTTCCTACCTTGCTATGCCTGCTATGCTTAGAGTCGTGTCAGGTCTGGTTCATCTGGGTGATGGGCTAGAGTGAAATGTTTATGGCGGTAATGAGAGTGGTGTGGTGAACACGATTTGGTAAAGGTATCGATGAGAGGCCATGTAGGAGTACATGGTGGGTTGTTTCATTGAAGCCGACCTTAAGCACTGAGATCTGTATGTGTGATTTAAGAATCAGCTACTACCATGCATTGGGCCCGAAACTAATGGACCCTCTCGGCTTCTTATTCACCCTAGTTCTCCGTCCAGGAGTTGCAAGTAGTTTCTGGTGTTTGTAGCCTACTGGAGGCCGTGGACAGCGCTGACCGTAGGGGTGGGCTGTGATGCGGTAGGTACGTGGCACGGTGTACCGAATACCCGTTAGGTATCTCGGGAACCCTGTTCACATCGTTCGGGGCCGTATGGGAAACCTCGGCCGGACTCCCTGCGGATGGAACCTGGATAGGCGATAAACCTGGACTGGAGGCTTAGGTGATTAGGTAGGTCGTGGCCGACACCCACGTTGGGCTTCCGCTTGAAGGTTGCCGAGTACATGTCGTGTAAACGATGGTAAGTGGTGAGAGCGTGTATGAAGGAGTACACCCCTGCAGGGTTAACATGATCTATTCGAATAGCCGTGTCCGCGGTAAAGGACTACTTGGTTGCCTATACAGTTCATAGACAAGTAAATGGAAACTACTAAAAGCCTCAAGATAAGTGTGAGTGCCGAGGATGGCTCTTCCGTAGGAAGACGGAGGTGGATCCTCGGTAGTGTATTGAAGTGGTGAGTAGTGGACTCGTGTGCGCAAAACCATTTCAAGTTGGAGTCTCGTAGGATAGTCTAGCCAAGAGTCAAAGCTGGCTTGCTGCAATAACTCCACCAACCCTTCTTGATACTAAGCATGTATGTAGGATCTGATGTAAGTCTTGCTGAGTACCTTTGTACTCATGTTGCTATAATTTACATTTTTACAGAAGACGCTGCAACCCCTTCTGATGGGTTCTACGTAGACGTTGACATCAACGAGTAGGTTAAAAGACCCAGGTGGTGACCCTGAGCTTGTGAAGGACCTTGTAGTATAGCTAGGCTTCCCAAGCCTCTTTTATTTTACTAGTTGTCTGTACTCAGACAAGTTACTTCCGCTGCTGGTTTGTATGACTGTATGACTTGTTGTTGGGTCGTGAGACCCGTACCTTTGTGTATGTTATGTATGGCTCTCTGAGCCTTAAATAAAGTACTTGTGTCGTAGAGTCATGTTGTGATGCTTCGTTGTATTTGCACATATCGAGCATATTGTGTGTATGATTGAAATGCTTGGTATGTGTGGGATCTGACTATCTAGTTGTTTATCTTTAGTAGCCTCTCTTACCGGGAAATGTCTCCTAGTGTTACCGCTGAGCCATGGTAGCTTGCTACTGCTCTGGAACACCTAGGCTGGCCGGCATGTGTCCTTCTTCGTTCCTGTGTCTGTCCCTTCGGGGAAATGTCACGCTTTGAGTACCGGAGTCCCGTTAGCCCGCTACAGCCCGGTTTACCGGAGTCCTGCTAGCCCAGTGCTACAGCCCGGACCCACTTGCTGATGACCGACACGTTCGAAGCTGGGTCATGGATGCCTGTCCCTGTAAGTCTGTGCCACTTTGGGTTTACGACTAGTCATGTCAGCCCGGGCTCTTTATCATATGGATGCTAGCGACACTATCATATACGTGAGCCAAAAGGCGCAAACGGTCCCGGGCAAAGGTAAGGCGACACCCGTGAGGATACCGTGCGTGAGGCCGCAAAGTGATATGAGGTGTTACCGGCTAGATCGATGTGACATCGAGTCGGGGTCCTGACAGCGTTGGCATCAGAGCCGGACTGCCTGTAGGTTCTCCAAGCCAAACTGGTCGATGTTGAGTCTAGAAATTCTTTAGTTATATGTAGGGGAATTGTTTGTGGGATGGAACGTAAGGCTCTTTTTACTCCTTTATCCTATGACATTCTGATCTGAGTCAGTCCATTCTTCCACCGGGGGTTAAGGAATTAGGACCTATCCTCTCTATCAGGATCACGTGTTACTAATCAGTAGTACCTTATAAGTTTGATGGATACAAGCCTAGTTCAGTTCTACTACCACATTATGTTGTTAGAATGGATTCAGAACCTTGTTATGATGATGATGAGTGTGTATGTAATCCTTTGTCAAATGTCTCAAAATCCTTCTTGAGCATTTACAGCTGTTATGCTACCGAAATTTTGCTAGAAATTCTAATGCCCTTGCATTATGATTGTGCTTTCAGATGGCCACTCGCGACCTCAATCAAGTGGTTCGCCTGACTCGATGCCTAGATGTACCCGGCCATACTGCCAAGTTGGTCAGGGTAATGACTGAGGCTGGATACCGCTGGTATCCTGAGTACACGGTCGAAGAGCAATTCCGAGACTTTAATCAAAGCCAGTATCTCTGCACTGTCAGGATATTTCCATCTTATCCTGGATCCACCGAGCCTCTTCACTGCTCTTATGGACTCGGGGTTACCATTGAGATGGCTGTGCAGGACGCCGCCTACTCTATGATGACCATTATGCGAGTCAGATCTGGTATATTTCGGGACTCTGATTTCCGGTATATGCCAGGATCACTTCCGGGAGCACAAGGGTATCTCCAGGCTATCTATGCTGACCCCACTCAGGAGGATTCACGGACTCGCACCACTGCTGAGATGCTCGAGGATAAGGACCGTGAAAATCGGGCCTTGAGGTTAGAGCTCTTTAATACCCGTGCTGACCACTGGGCCACTTTGACTCGGTTCGCACCGGCGGTGCAAGCTGGATTCTCAGATATGCGCGATCTCTATCCTGTGAGATCTGCTCTGCCAGACGTGATGGTTTGGCGTGATGTAGGAGGCATCACCCCACCTCGCGGGCCCCGCAGGCCACCGTCTGTTGGTCCAAGGCCTCATCCTAGCCCCTATGGTCCACAAGCTTCGCGAGATCGTCTGTTTCCGGATGATCATGTTGAGCTTCCAGGATATGGAGGTGACTTTTACGAGGACTACTACGGATCGGTCTGAGTTAGTGGTAGTATCACTAGTTCGCACTAGCTGTGTCGTCTATCGTCCCGCGTGACTCGTGGGATATGACCTAGTTTGTACTCCTTCCGGAGGTGTAGAAAAATAATGTATAGGAGCTTGGAATGCCTCCGATGAGATGTAATCCTCTTTCACCGTAATAGTACTTTGTTTGGTCTTGTACTAAACCCTGTATGGTGTGTATGACGATGGAATAAAGAAGCAGTTTCTGTATCTACCATGTCATACGGATGATCATCTTGCATTTCGAGTTATTCCTTACATTTCTACCCTATGTCGGAATTTTATCATCCTGACTAAATCATTGTCTTGTTTACCTAGGATGGTCAACACGCGCGCTAACCCTGCTTCTCAAGAGCAGGCCGAAGGCAGTGAAGCCAGGAATGAAAATCTGCCTCATCCTCCTTCACTAGCCGAGGTTATGATGGAAGCTGAGAGAAACAAGCGGGAGACCAACCGTTTGTTGGAGCGTATTGAACAGAACACATCACACCATCAGAGGACTAACGTGGTGTCACTCAGTGATTTTATCAAATTGCATCCACCTACGTTCCACCACTCCGTCGAGCCTCTCGACGCCGATGACTGGCTTCGCAGTATCTCTCACAAACTGCGTTCCGCGCTGGTAGCGGAGGCTGACAAGGTCACTTTTGCTGCATATCATCTTGAAGGCCCCGCCAGTCTATGGTGGGAGAATTATGGAGCTATGCGCCCGGCGGGCCATGTCACTACTTGGGCTGAGTTCAGTGAGGCTTTCCGTGAACATCACATTCCGGAGGGTCTCATGGACCGTAAACGTGAAGAATTTTGCAGTTTCACCCAAGGCCGACTTTCTGTGGATGCTTACAGCAGGGAGTTTGGTAATCTCGCACGATATGCAACTGAGGAAGTGTCTACTGATGCCAAGAAGCAAGCAAGGTTCCGTAAGGGCCTTAGTCCTGAGCTTCGCCGCGACCTCCGTCTGCATGAGTGCACATCCTTCCAGAAACTTGTCAACAAAGCCATCAGTGCTGAAACTGGTCAGACTGACTATGACGCAACACGCAAGCATGGCCGTGATATGGGTTCCTCATCCGGTGCTGGTCCTCAGAAGCGCCGCGTGTGGGTACCCAACACCGCCCTGCCACCCAGGTTCACACCGAGGCCATCTTTCCAAGCGCCTCGCCCTGTTCAACAGTCTGCTCCAGCCAAGCCCTATGGGGGTCCAACCAACAATGCTTCTCCACGTACCAGTTCCGTGACTTGTTTCAAGTGTGGGGAATCTGGCCACTATATGCGTGAGTGTCCCCAGACCAACCCCAATCAATCTGCTAAAGCTGTTGGCCGTGGCAAGCCGACAGGAAAAATATTCCACGCCAAGCCGGTCACCGCTTCACGTGGCCATGTCAACTGTATCTCTGCCGAAGAAGCTCAAGAGGATCCCAACGTCGTTCTCGGTACGCTTCTTGTTAATTGCCACCCGGCATCTGTTCTTTTCGATACAGGAGCCTCTCATTCTTTTATATCTGAAAATTATGCTCGTTTGCATAACGTCGCATTCGGTGATATGCCAACCTCTATGGTAATTCAAACTCCGGGATCCAAATGGCAAACTTCTAGAGTAAGCCATGGAAATGAAATCCAAGTCGACAGACTTGTTTTCCTCGCGTCTTTGATAGCCCTTAAATCTTCAGATATTAATATCATTTTGGGTATGGACTGGATGTCAGCTCATCAAGCCAAAATTGATTGCTTCTCTAGGACTGTTCAACTCACCCATCCTTCGGGGAAGATAGTCAATGTCTTGACCCGAATAGCTAAGCGACAATTATATTCTCTTAACGCCAGCCCTTTGCCAGACCTTGAGGACGTTCCGGTAGTCCGTGACTTCCCGGATGTCTTTCCAGAGGAATTGCCAGGTGTTCCACCTGACAGGGATGTTGAGTTCGTAATAGAACTCATTCCAGGAACCGTTCCGATTGCTAGAAGACCTTATAAGATGGCACCACTAGAACTAGCCGAGCTTAAGAAACAACTCGATGAGTCCTTGAAAAAGGGTTTCATCCGCCCTAGTTCATCTCCGTGGGCTTGCCCCGTCCTATTCGTCAAGAAGAAGGATGGTACGGACCGGATGGTTGTAGATTACCGACCTGTCAATTTGGTCACAATCAAGAACAAATATCCGCTTCCCAGGATCAACGACCTGTATGATCAGCTCGTTGGATCCTCAATCTTCTCCAAGATGGATTTGAGGTTGGGCTACCATCAAATCAAAATCAGAAACGGGGACATTCCTAAAACGGCCTTTGTTACTCGTTATGGCCAATACGAGTACACCGTCATGTCCTTCGGTTTAACCAACGCTCCAGCCACCTTTTCTCGGTTAATGAACTCAATCTTCATGGAGTATTTGGATAAATTCGTCGTGGTTTACCTCGATGATATACTCATCTACTCCAAGAACGAGGAAGAACATGCCGAACATCTAAGGCTAGTGTTGCAGAAACTTCGAGAGCATCGCCTTTATGCCAAATTTTCTAAATGTGAATTCTGGTTGTCAGAAGTGACCTATCTGGGTCATGTAATATCTGGTAAAGGTATTGCTGTTAACCCTGAGCGAGTTCAAGCCGTCCTTAATTGGACTCCACCTGAATCGGTCAAGCAAGTTCGGAGTTTTCTGGGCTTAGCGAGCTATTGTCGTCGCTTTGTCGAGAACTTCTCCAAAGTTGCCAAACCTCTAACCGAACTCCTCAAGAAAGATAAGAAGTTTGAATGGACTCCACAATGTGAGCACAGCTTTCAGGAACTGAAAAGACGCCTGACCTCTGCTCCCGTACTGGTACCGCCCGACTTCTCCAAGGACTTTGTTATCTACTGCGACGCCTCGCGACAAGGACTAGGTTGCATTCTCATGCAAGATCGACACGTAATTGCTTACGCTTCAAGGCAATTGCACCCACATGAGGAGAATTATCCTACTCATGATCTAGAGCTTGCAGCCGTAGTCTATGCACTTAAGACCTGGCGACATTACCTCCTCGGTAATCGTTGCGAAATATTCACTGATCACCAAAGTCTGAAGTACATTTTCACCCAACCGGATCTGAATCTCAGGCAAAGACGTTGGGTTGAATTGATCACAGACTTCGACCTAGGAATAACCTACACCCCAGGGAAAGCCAACGTCATGGCTGATGCGCTAAGTCGTAAATCTTATTGTAACAACCTGATGTTACAACAAAGTCAACCGCTTCTCCATGAGGAATTTCGGAAGCTTAACCTTCACATTGTACCTCAAGGTTTTCTTTCCACCTTGGTGGCAAAACCTACCCTTACGGATCAGATTATCAAAGCACAGAAGGTAGATCCGGGAATCTCCCGCATCAAGAGAAACATTCAGAAAGGAATTGCGAATTGCTTCTCCATTAATGATCAAGGGGTCATATACTTCGGGAATCGACTAGTGGTTCCCAAAGTGCGAAACCTGAGGCATTTGATCCTTAAGGAAGCTCATGAATCTCCTCTCACCATTCATCCCGGTAGTACTAAGATGTATCAGGACCTACGCCAGAGGTTCTGGTGGACTAGGATGAAGAGAGAAATTGCTCAGTATATTGCTAATTGCGACGTCTGTCGTCGTGTAAAAGCAGAGCATCAACGGCCTGCTGGCACCCTTCAACCCCTAGCTATTCCTGAATGGAAATGGGATAAAATTGGTATGGATTTCATTACCGGTTTTCCCAGGACCAAGAGAGGGAATAATGCTATTTTCGTCGTGGTCGATCGTCTTTCCAAAGTAGCCCATTTCTTACCTGTTCGTGAGAGTATAACCGCTAGTCAGCTGGCAGACTTATACATCTCCCGAATAGTGTCTCTCCATGGTGTTCCTTTGGAAATTAACTCGGATCGAGGAAGTCTTTTCACCTCTCGATTTTGGGAAAGTTTCCAAAATGCTATGGGAACCCATCTCTCCTTTAGCACCGCCTTCCACCCTCAGTCGAGCGGTCAAGTGGAACGCGTCAACCAGATTCTAGAAGACATGCTTCGAGCCTCTGTTATCTCATTCGGAATGGACTGGGAGAAGTGCCTTCCATTTGCCGAATTCGCTTACAACAACAGCTATCAATCTAGCTTGGGCAAAGCCCCTTTTGAAGTTCTCTATGGACGACGGTGTCGAACACCCCTTAACTGGTCAGAGACCGGGGAAAGACAATTCTTTGGCCCGGATATGATTCAGGAAGCAGAAGAACAAGTTCGCATCGTTCGTGAAAAGTTGAAAACAGCCCAATCTCGTCAAAAGAGTCAATATGACCGAAAACATAAGGCTATGACTTTCGAGGTTGACGAGAAGGCTTATCTTCGGGTCACCCCTCTGAAGGGAACCCATCGTTTCGGTATCAAAGGCAAATTGGCTCCTCGTTACATTGGACCTTTTCGCATTCTCGCCAAACGAGGGGAAGTTGCCTACCAGCTGGAACTACCTCCGCATCTCTCCAGAGTCCACGATGTCTTCCATGTTTCTCAACTCAGGCGTTGCTTCTCGGATCCTATCCGTGGAGTGGACTACGAAACGCTTGATCTCCAAGATAATCTTACATACCGAGAGTACCCCATTCGTATCCTCGATCGGGCCGAGCGTACCACTCGACGTCATAATATCAAGTTTCTCAAGGTTCAATGGTCGCACCATTCTGAGGATGAAGCAACTTGGGAAAGGGAGGATCGTCTTCGACTCGAGTATCCCGCCTTCTTCCCGGAGGAACCCAAATCTCGGGACGAGATTCTTTTGAGTGGGGGTGAGTTGTCACATCCTAGTTAGCCATGCATTAGAGTGTTGCGTCATGTTTACTTTTTCATCAGAAACTTGAAATGGGGATGACAGAACCCCCAGTCCCCTCTGAAACCAACTAGGGTTACTAAAAACTTTTTCAATGAACCTGAAATGCCCTTCTAAAATGCCCATCATTTTTGTCTTGGTTCAGAACCTCTGCCAAAAGTGGTGCACATTTTCCTAGGCCATCTTAGGGTTTTTGAATTAAATCATAAATATTTGAATTTGGGCATTTAAAATTATATAAAATATTTAAATGCTCAAATATCTCCAAACTAAAATGTTTCATGTTGGGAATAATCCAACTATGGACCAGGAGTAATTTGGTGATTTTTGAAGTTGCCTAGGTATTTTATTAAATTCAACAAAGTTGCAGATATATTAAATAAAAAACAGAAACAGAAAAAAAGGGGAAAACTTACCTGGCGCCACCACAGGCCCACCAGCCAGCCCACCTGGCCGGCCCAGCCCGGCCACCGCTCCAGCGAGCTGCTTGGCTCGCCAGGCAGGCAGCCAAGGTGCTCGGCGGCGGCACCGCAGCTCGCCACGCAGCTGCTCGCCGCCTCGCCGCCTCCCTCGCTCGGCTAACGCCGTGGATCGGCCTCCCTCTCTCCCCCGAACCCCCCAGACACCCCCTCTCCTCTCCAGCTCCTCCCCCTCGCACGCCCCAGCCATGGCCGACGCCATCGCCGCCACCCCCTCGCCGTAGCCACGCCCTCCGTCCACCCCACGCCGTG
>NC_041386.1:285601623-285609779 GCF_002162155.2 Triticum dicoccoides
GTTGGGCTTCCGCTTGAAGGTTGCCGAGTACATGTCGTGTAAACGACGGTAAGTGGTGAGAGCGTGTATGAAGGAGTACACCCCTGCAGGGTTAACATGATCTATTCGAATAGCCGTGTCCGCGGTAAAGGACTACTTGGTTGCCTATACAGTTCATAGACAAGTAAATGGAAACTACTAAAAGCCTCAAGATAAGTGTGAGTGCCGAGGATGGCTCTTCCGTAGGAAGACGGAGGTGGATCCTCGGTAGTGTATTGAAGTGGTGAGTAGTGGACTCGTGTGCGCAAAACCATTTCAAGTTGGAGTCTCGTAGGATAGTCTAGCCAAGAGTCAAAGCTGGCTTGCTGCAATAACTCCACCAACCCTTCTTGATACTAAGCATGTATGTAGGATCTGATGTAAGTCTTGCTGAGTACCTTTGTACTCATGTTGCTATAATTTACATTTTTACAGAAGACGCTGCAACCCCTTCTGATGGGTTCTACGTAGACGTTGACATCAACGAGTAGGTTAAAAGACCCAGGTGGTGACCCTGAGCTTGTGAAGGACCTTGTAGTATAGCTAGGCTTCCCAAGCCTCTTTTATTTTACTAGTTGTCTGTACTCAGACAAGTTACTTCAGCTGCTGGTTTGTATGACTGTATGACTTGTATGTTGGGTCGTGAGACCCGTACCTTTGTGTATGTTATGTATGGCTCTCTGAGCCTTAAATAAAGTACTTGTGTCGTAGAGTCATGTTGTGATGCTTCGTTGTATTTGCACATATCGAGCATATTGTGTGTATGATTGAAATGCTTGGTATGTGTGGGATCTGACTATCTAGTTGTTTATCTTTAGTAGCCTCTCTTACCGGGAAATGTCTCCTAGTGTTACCGCTGAGCCATGGTAGCTTGCTACTGCTCTGGAACACCTAGGCTGGCCGGCATGTGTCCTTCTTCGTTCCTGTGTCTGTCCCTTCGGGGAAATGTCACGCTTTGAGTACCGGAGTCCTGTTAGCCCGCTACAGCCCGGTTTACCGGAGTCCTGCTAGCCCAGTGCTACAGCCCGGACCCACTTGCTGATGACCGACACGTTCGAAGCTGGGTCATGGATGCCTGTCCCTGTAGGTCTGTGCCACTTTGGGTTTACGACTAGTCATGTCAACCCGGGCTCTTTATCATATGGATGCTAGCGACACTATCATATACGTGAGCCAAAAGGCGCAAACGGTCCCGGGCAAAGGTAAGGCGACACCCGTGAGGATACCGTGCGTGAGGCCGCAAAGTGATATGAGGTGTTACCGGCTAGATCGATGTGACATCAAGTCGGGGTCCTGACAGGAACCTACCAACATATATCTAATTTTTTCAGTATTATATCATACTCTCATGCTCTCAGCTATGTATATACCAAATATGTTACGTTTTGGTCGAACCCTAGCTATTGTGGAGCAAGAGGGGGATTGGAGGGGTTACGGGCCAAAAATTTGGGCTTTGTTTGCCCATAAGTTAATGGGCTAGCAACGATTAATCGGCCTAACAACCTATTAATCGCTCTCACATGCAAGTTAATCCGCATGACAATTTAACACGATGAATATGTGCTATTTATCCCGCCATCCTATGAGTAGCAGTTAACTGGCCTCTTAACTGATGAATCAGATGAATTCTACAATAGTGATTAAAATTCAATCAAAACTGAAACGTAGACATGCTAAATGTCTTGAATTCATGAGACTTTTCATTATGTGATAAAATACAAGAAGGGTAAAGAAAATGTTATTGTTGATGCACTGTCTCGTTGCTATACAATGCTAATACTTTTTTTTGGAGACCATCAAAGATCAATATGCGCATGATGCTGAATTTAAAGATGTATTGCAAAATTGTAAAGAAGGGAGAACATGAAACAAGTTTGTCGTTAATGATGGATTTGTGTTTCATGCTGACAAGATATGCATTCCAGCTAGCTCCATTCATCTTTTGTTGTTGCAGGAGGCGCATGGCGGAAGATAAATGTGACACTTTGGGGGTGAAGAAGACGGAGGACATACTTGCTACACATTTCTTTTGGCCAAACATGAGACGGGATGTTGAGCGTTTGTTGCTCGCCACACTACATGTCAAAAAGCGAAGTCACGACTTAATCCTCATGGTCTATATATGCTCTTGCCTGTAACCAGTGTTCCATGGGGGGATATATCTATGGATTTTGTTTTAGGATTACCTCGAACAAATAAGGGGAGGGATAACATATTTGTTGTCGTGGATAGATTTTCGAAAATGGCACCCTTCATACCATGTCATAAAAGCAATGATGCTGCTAATGTTGCTGGTTTGTTCTTTCATGAAGTTATTCGCTTGCATGGTGTGCCAAATACTATTGTTTCAGATCATGATACTAAATTTCTTAGCCACTTTTGGAGATGTTTATGGGCTAAGTTTGGGACTAACCTTCTTTTTAGTACTACATGTCACCCCCAAACTGATGGACAGACTAAAGTAGTCAATAGAACATTATCTACTATGCTTAGGGCTGTTTTGAAGAATAAAAAGAAAATGTGGGAAGAATGCTTGCCTCACATTGAATTTGCTTATAATTGTTCGTTGCATTCTACTACTAAGATGTGCCATTTTAAAATTATGTATGGTTTCCTACTTCATGCACCTATTGATTTGTTGCCTCTTCCATCTTTGGAGAAGGTTAATTTTGATGCTAAAAAACATGATGAATTGATCTTAACAAGGCATGAGTTAACTAAGGAGAACATTGAGCGTATGAATGCTAAATATAAACTTGCTGGAGATAAAGGTAGAAAACATGTTGTCTTTGCACCTGGAGATCTTGTTTGATTATGTTTGGGTAAGGATAGGTTTCCTGATTTGCGCAAATGAAAGCTAATGCCACATGTTGATTGTCGTTTGAAGGTGTTAGAGAAAAAAATGATAATGCATATAAACTTGAGCTGCCTGCAGATTTTGGGTTAGTCAACATTGCAGTTTTGAAGCCTTATTGGGGTGAGGAAAATGAGTTTCCGTTGAGGACGACTTCATTTCAAGAAGGGGAGGATATGAGGACATCAATACCATTGTTACATCCACAGCCCCTGCTGCTATACATACTGGACCAATTACTAGTGCTCACGCACATCAATTAAATTACCAGGTACTTTTGTTTCTTGGTCATGATCCTAATATTCATGAGAATATGATGTTGTCTAAATTGGATACATTTGTTTTGCTTACAAATGAAGGGCCTAGCTTGGACAAGAAGGATCAACATTGGAGCAAGAATAAGCATGGAGATGATGGCATTCGCAAGGGGAACAAGAACAGAGTTTCAAGTGATGATTTCAAGACTTTGAAGCCACCCTAATGAGGGCATGAAGGCTTGGACGAAATATACAAGATGCCACTTGACAAATTTCGTCCAGAGGCTATTCTAGGTGCTGCATCACCTTGTTATTGGGCCAGGCCCATGTAATTTCGAAATACTTAAGTATACGCTATTTTTAGAGTCTGTGTGTGTGGGGAAACAAAGTTAGGGTTGGTTTCAGACCCCTCCTGCAAGGGGTCACTAAATTCCCCCTACTCCTCCATATATACAGCCCTTAGGGCGTCATTTAGACTTTGGGTTTTGTTTAGATTAAAGTTCGCCAAAGTTGCAACTTCACGTACTTCGTTTGTGTTCAACAACCAGACCAATACATCACTGAACCCCACTTTCATCAATAAAGCTTTCCTCTTATATTCACAATATCCAGATTGCGATCCCAGTTTCTTGCTTGTTCTTTGTTTGCTAGCAGGAAATAGACCCTCGTGGTCAGGTTGATCATGCTCTGGCATGGTCAATAACATCTAGGAAGCCGATTTAGTGATTGCTAAGGTGCGACGTCTTCGCACGTTCGTAGTCGGATCTTCAAAGTCGACTCCCATAGAAAACAATAGCTATCTCATCGAAACATTAAGACACCTTTGCCTCTATCAAAGTGGTTTTGGAGTGGAAGAGGAGTGACAATGTTTTTGGATTGAAACAAGAGAGAAGCTGCAGTGGCTTTGGAATGGAAGAGGAGAGGAGTGGCGGTGGTCTTGGAATTTTTTTAGGTGGTGGTCTTGGAAGTTGAAATGCAAGAGGAGTGGCGGGCGGTCGTTTTGGATTGGAAGACAGCGGCAGCACGCTGTGAGTGGATCCTTCCTACTACTTTGTGCTGGTTTTCTAGCTCCATCGTATTCTGGATCAAAGTTTGACCATGTACTGCATTTGACAAGCAAAATGTGAATGCATGTAATAAAAAATAATGTCGTTGGATTCGTATCTGAATGTACTTTCCAATGGTATTATTTTTTCAACATATAACATATATTTTATTAGTTAAAATCATGTTCAACATATGACCCAGAATACAAGGGAGACCAATAAACCAGGACGGAGGTAGTACTTACTAATTTAGGGGCTGTTTGTTTGCCACCTAGAGAGATATTTTCCTGACGAGGGTGAAGCCTGAGCTAGACTGAACCTTGTTTGGTTTCCACCCTGAGCTTCCTTTCCCCTCGTCCGACATTAGAGCATCCAACACAAAATTAGCCAGAGTCAAGCCTATGGAATCGGAGGCCTAACTTAGGCACGACACACAACACTCAGCTAATCATCAGTTAGTGGCATGCCACCCCTTTAGCCCCTTACTTTAATAATATTTTAAGTTGTTCAAGGCACATGCACGAACCAAAACATGGTGTGTCCAAACTTGCCTTGTCAGGCAAAAAGGATTGCCTCCTTCGGCTACTGTCTCACATCGTTTTTATTCAGGCATGTTGGTCAGATCACCAACCAAGCAGCCCCTAACCCCTCACTTAAGAAGCGACCCCACATTAAATTGAGTACTTTGGTAGGAGTATTGTAGATAGATGTTGATATTTTTTGATATAAATTTGGTCAAACATTTTTTAGATTGACGTTGACCAATTTTTTATATGCAAAATAAAAAAGAAATGGAGGGGGTATTTAAGAGCTTGATAGGGTTGCTGTCCCCTGCATCATCATGTCGTGTTTCATAGCTTTCAAGATTCACAACCAACTCATAAGATTCCCATAATAAGTACAACAAAAATGCCCACCATCTCAGTGATACACAGATCAGAGCCAATATTAACTTTGAAACTAAAACAAAGTTGTGAGAATGTGTATAAATAATGAAAAAAAATGATTGGTGCTTCTCTCAAAAAAGAGTACTCCCTAGAAAAGTGCCAATATATCCATCTAAACATAAATCAAATTCATGTAAACTATTTGATTCGAGGATTTGCTGCAACACCGGAACCAGTAAAGTGCATGTCAAACACCAGCAGATTAAAATGTTCTGCAGTGGGTCGCCAAGAACTTGAGGAACCATCCGAACATCTATGCTTTTCCAAGCCACGTTTATGTTAGATAGTGACACCTCACAATCTACATATATGTTGGTTCTGATGTGGAGCATCCTACGATCATCCCCATGGACCTACCTTCGTCTTCCACGACACCACATGGACCAATGACTAGAGCTCGAGCAAGGGCTATCGAAACTAAGGTAAACTCGCTCCTCTCCGGACTACCACTTTCTACATGTGAGACATGGCTACTACCTCAAGCGGAAACCCTATGTGTGATCAGGTACTTAGAGGGAAGCCACGAAACCACTACATCCAACAGACAAGACGGCAAGAGCACCAAGTACAAGAGCCAGGAAGAAAAGCTGCCAAAAGTCTACAGCCACCGGACGACCGGTCTGGACTGAATGTCCGACGCCTGGAGCCTCCACCAGCCTGAAGGGCCAGCCCATGAACGCTACATCGGCCGGGCGACCGACGCGGGCTGGACGTCCGACACCTCCCAGCGCCCGGACGACCGAGCCCCTCCGAAAATCTGATGTCTCATCACAAAAGGAAATTAGCGGAAGTACGAGCCCTCTGGACGGCCGGCCACCGGACGACCGACGCCTTCCGGACGTCCGGACCTTCGTGAGCTTCTGGACGTGCAAGACCCACCAAACGTTTGACGCCTATTTGTGCACAGTGACTAGGGCCGAGGCCCATGTACCCCTTCGAACCCCTAGACTATATATACGACTCCACCTCCACTTTTCTAGGGTCAGCATTGGTTTAGCTCAAAGTAGAGTTAGATCATTGCTCATCCACTTGATACTACTCCATTTGGAGACCGAGGCCTCCTAGGAGAAGATCCCCCAAGTGGACTCAAGACCCCATAAGGGAAGATCCCTCTCATGGATTCAAGACCCCGCCTCCTTGGAAGGACTACCTAATGCTTGTATAATCCCTTGTTGTGTTTGGATCATGTGTCTTGTTGTGTACTCGGATATAGCACATGTGTAATTGAATCCCGTTGATTTGAGTGTTTTCTCTTGATGTCTATTACACAACTTATTCTTGTAGACTCGTGTTGGGCCTTCAAGCGCAGAGTTTTGTAGGACAGTAGCAATTTTCCCTCAAGTGGATGAACTAAGGTTTATCAATCTGTGGGAGGCTTAGGATGAAGATGGTCTCTCTCATACAACCCTACAACCAAATAACAAGAAGTCTCTTGTGTCCCCAACACACCAAATAAATGGTAATTTATATAGGTGCACTAGTTCAGCGAAGAGATGGTAATAAAAACGTAGTAATGGTAGTAGATATTGATTTTTGTAATAGCAACAATAAAAGATAGCAAGGTAGCAATTGATAAAATAGAGCATAAATGGTATTGCAATGCTTGAAAATGAGGCCTAGGGTTTGTACTTTCACTAGTGCAATTTCTCAATAGTGCTAATATAACTAGATCATATAACCATCCTCAACGTGGCGATGAAGAATCACTCCAAAGTTCTTATCTAGCAGAGAACATAAGAAGACATTGCTTGTGTTGGGAAATGTAGAATGCAATTTCAAAAATTCTCCTATGCTCACGCAAGATCGATCTAGGACATGCATAGCAACGAGAGGGGGAGAGTGTGTCCACGTACCCTCGTAGACCAAAAGCGGAAGCGTTAGGTTAACGCGGTTAATGTTGTCGAACGTCTTCGCGATCCAATTGATCAAGTATCGAACATACAACACCTCTGAGTTTAGCACACATTCAGCTTGATGACGTCCCTTGAACTATTGATCTAGTAGAGGGTCGAGGGAGAGTTTCGTCAGCACGACGACGTGGTGACGGTGATGGTGATGTGATCCGTGCAGGGCTTCGCCTAAGCACTACGTGAATATGACTGGAGGAGTAAACCATGGAGAGAGACGCCGCACACGGCTTGGAAAAATTGGTGTGTCTCCAAGGGGTGCCCTGCCCACGTATATAAAGGAGGGAGAGGAGGAGGCCGGCCACCAGGGGGCGCGCCAAGAGGGGGGAGTCCTACTAGGACCCCAGTCCTAGTAGGATTCGCCCCCCTTTTTCCTTCTCATGGAGGGGGAAAGAGGGAAGGAGAGGGAGAGGGGGCAAGGAAAGGGGGGCCATGCCCCCTTCCCCTTGTCCAATTCGGACAACCCATGTGGGGGGGGGCACCCCTTATGGGCTCCCCTCTCTCTCCCCTATGGCCCATGTTGGCCCATTACTTCCCCTGGGGGTTCCGGTAACCCCTTGGTACTCCGATAAATATCCGAAACATCCTGAAACCATCCCGGTGTCCAAATACCTCTACAAAAAAGACACATCCATGACATTTTGGGCCGAACGAATTTTTTTCCTATCATACATATGACACTTCTATGACAATAATTGTGACAAAACCCGGTATCATCATAGATGTGGTGGGCTCCTACTTCTATGACAAAAAATCATGACAGAAAATGGGCTTTTCGTCCTGGGCGGGCCGGAGACGCAGCTGCATGACATTCTTTGGGCCATCCATGACGGAAAAAACCATGGTAGAAGCGAGGGGGAGGAAAATTTCGGGGAGTTCCCGGTTACAGTGGGAGGTCGGGGCCGAGCGATGCGTGTTTCTCTCGTACACGTATGCGCGTGTGTGCGAGGCGTTGGCTCTAACTAAACCCGAGCGAGGTGTTGGGCTCTAACTGAACCCGAGCGATTGCACTGCAGGCTACGCGTTACTGAACCTGAGCGATCGATCGATGGTTGTTAGCTGAACCCGATTGGGTGATTCCTTCACTACTGCTACTAACTGAAGCCGATCAATTGGATGAACAATGA
>NC_041386.1:285610202-285644111 GCF_002162155.2 Triticum dicoccoides
ACAGTAGATGGTGGAGGGGTGCCCGTGGAGGGGTGGTTGAACAGGACCCCGTGGTGTGGAGGGCTGGATGAACAGTAGACGGTGGAGGGGTGCCCGTGGAGGGGTGGTTGAACAGTAGCCGGTGGAGTAGCGCGTGGTGGAGGCTGGATGAACAGGAGCCCGTGGAGGCTGGAGGAGGTTAACGGTGGAGATGAACAGTATCCCATGGAGTCCCGTTTTGTGGTACGCCACACCCCTCCCGATGAACATGACCCCCGTTTCGGCCGTAGGAGGTCTGTTTCATCCGTTTTGCAGTACGCCACACCCCTCCCGATCAACAGGACCCCCGTTTCGACCATAGGAGGTCCGTTTCGTCCATTGTGCGGTACGCCACATCCCTCTCGATCAACAGGACCCCCGTCTCGACCGTAGGAGGTCTGTTTCCTCCGTTTTGCGGTATGCCAGGCCTTGTTTCCATCGTCTGTTCCATCCAAGCTCTCCTGATGAACATGACCACGCATTCCGTTCCGACCCAGCCGGTTGGCCCCCACGCCTTCCGTTGCCTCCCGATGAACACGACACATTCCATTGCCTCCCCATGAACACGACGCATTCCGTTGCCTCCCCATGAACACGATGCATTCCGTTGCCTCCCCATGAACATGACGACGACGTTGTTTCTCCGTTTCGACCCAGCCATGCACACGAGCCCTGGCCGTACGTATGCGTGAGTAGGCATTCAAGACCCCACCCGTATGTACACATACGTGGCTGTATTTTCTTTCTTGCACCCTGGCCGCTGTACGTACGTGTACATGCTACGTGCGCGCCTCTACTATGACACGTACGCGCCTCTACTACGACACGTGCGCGTCTCTACATCCACCAGTATATATGTACGTACACGTTCACGACCAGAATGACAACGCTACGTACGCTTGGACCAGGTGGGTCCCTACTGTCAGGCACTTCCTTGCGTGCGAAGATGTAGCTGGTGGGTCCTAGCAGTCAGGGGGCGAATCCGTTTTTTTGCCCGGACGCACTTCCTTGCGTGTGAAGATGTAGCTGGTGGGTCCTAGCAGTCAGGGGGCGAATCGTTTTTTTGCCCGGATGCACTTCCTTGCGTGCGAAGATGTAGCTGGTGGGTCCCAGCAGTCAGGGGGAAATGTTTTTTCACGAAATACGATGGCCCGTCCGGTGGATCCCTGCTGTCAGGTGGAGGAATCATTATTTTGCGCGTAATAAGGAGGCACTCTCTTGCTACGGCCGTGGACCCAGCTTTCAACCTCTCCACGTATAGTCCACATCCGATGGAAGTCATTCCTTGACCACGTTGACCACGCCGTGCCAGAGCACCACAACGGTGGACGACGGCAAGGACTAGGAAGGGGACGACTCGGAGCCGGGGAAGACGCAGCAGTGGATCCCCACACAAAGAGGAGTATGAGGGTTCACTGGTTCGGCTGCGGTGTGAGGCTGTTGTCGCTGCAGAATAACAGGGGGTGTGGGTGAGTAGAGGGATGGCCTGGCCAGCGGTGGGAGTAGTAGGGGCGGTGAGGCCTCCGCGGCATCATAGTCGTCCACGGGAGGCAGGAGCACGCGGCACGACCGGCGCTGTTTTGGGCGGCTGGAGCAAGAAGACCAGAGGTTGAAGAAGCACTACGGCCGTTGGATGAACATCGTACGGTAACAGGAGCTAGAATCGTTCATATTGACTAAGTTGCCAAAGCCCTACGTCCCCGTCAACTTGGTAAGCCCACAAGTCAGCCTCCCACTATGTTGGGTTCCAGCTGGCAGGGGGAATATTCATTTTTTGTGCGTAATAAGGAGGCACTTCCTTGCATGCGAAGATAGCTGGTGGGTCCGACATGTCAGCGGGGGGCACGTTATTTTCGTGAAATACAGAGGCCCTTCCGGTGGGTCCCAGATGTTAGGTGGAGGAATCATTATTTTGCACGTAATAAGGAGGCATTTCCTTGTGTGCGGCCGTGGACCCAGCTGTCAGCCTCTCCATGCACAGTCTACTTCCAATGGTGTCGTTCCTTGACCACGTTGAGCACGTCGCGCCGAGCGCATCCAAGGTGGTGGACGTCGGCGACGCCCCGGACAGCAACGAGCCGAAGATGGGAAGACGCGGGAGTAGAGTCGCAGATGGAGAGGTGTATGAGGGTTAACTGGTTCTAGTGCGGTGTGGTTCGGCAGTCGGTGGAGAAGAACAGGAGGTGTGGAGGGGTGGAGGGATGGCCTGGCCAACGGTGGAGTAGCGCTTCATAGCGAAGCATGCTAAGCAGAGCTGCTAGCAGCAGGAGGTGGGAGGTGGTCCCAGCGGCGCTGGAGGAAGAAGACGAGAGATTGAAGATGGATGCCGGTCGTTGGATGTCAGTCCAACGGCTAACATGTCAGAATCATTTGCTGACTAAATTGACAATGACTTGCGTTGGCTTCGACCTAGTGGCCCACATTTCAGCCTCCGAAAATGTGGCATGTATTCAACCCATTTTTTCAGAATTTACAGTCTTTTTTTGCGCGGTAGAATTTACAGTCAATTTGATCTTTTTTTTTGAATTACAACCATTAGCTGGGCTGGGTGAACAAATAATGTAGCGTCCATGCGGCCCATTTATTTTATTTCCTAAAAAATTACAGGCCATTTGCACTTTCTCGAAATACACGATTTGGCTGGGCTGATTCTAATTATAATGTTGGGTTGGGCCAGCAATGTTATCAAAAAATAAAAAGGGGCTGAGCATTTTGTTATAAATATATTTAAATAATAAGTGATATTATTACATTCGTCCTTAAATCTTACCAAGCTTTTGTACACAATCACTAGGATTTTCGTGCCAAAACAATCCAGGATTTTATTTGTTAAGAAATTATTTTTATAAGTTAATAAGATGTGGGATATTGTTTTCTTACATATGTAAGTATCTGCTAAATATATGATGACAATAAAAGTAATATATAATAACATATAAAATAATTTAAATATATATAATATAGTTAGAAGGAAAACATAAGTTGGACCTGGCGTTCCTATTCTTATATAGAAAAATAGAACAGACCTCTGCGTTTTCTTCAAAAAAATACATAAATTGGGCTACCAAAAATAAAACCTCGGATGGGAGGTCCATAGGCCAGTCGATACATGACGGCCCTAAGAAAATACAAACAGGCCAATGGACCTCCCATCCGAGGTCGTGGGCTGCGTGTGTTAGAAATGAAAGCCTAGACGAGGCAGCCCAAAACCACGTCCAACACTTGCCAAAACTTCGTCCCTTGTTTTCTCTGTGTTTCGCACACTCGAGATTGTGTGGGCATTTTGACTGTGCATCATATGAAGATGTGCTATGCATGAATGTTGATCAGCATGATGTTAACTGGCTGGTAGTTACATTTTCGACCATGAATAAAACTTCCAACATGATGTTAACCCTGTTTGAAAAGGCCGTGTTAATATAAATGCTTTGCCTCTGAAAGTTGCACTTTCTTATCTGAAACTTAACTTGCAGTTTCTTATCTGAAACTGAAACTTGCAGTTTCTTCTCTGATAATCACATTGTCTACACTTTTATACTCCTATGAAACTACATTTTTCAAGTGCTAAAAATAGATCTCTAGAATTCATAAAATACTTCATATGCTCAATACTACAAATCTGAAATTCAAAAGACATTCATATCTGAAAGTACTCTCAAAATACACAGCACAAAACACAATTCACAACCTGCAAATATTGACAACCCTAAGCTCCTCCTGACAATTCACAACCTACCCGACTATTGGGTTGGGGGGGCAGCCGCCTCCTATTCCTCAGCGACAGATAGTCACCCCATGAGACAATGTGAACGGCGAGGAAGACGATGGTGGGGAAGCATCGTCGGGCCAACTGCTTTTCTCCTCTTGCAGTTGGGTTCGGTCGACAAAGACTCCACCGGCTCGCTCTGGTAGGACACCCTCACAAACGACACCCTATAGATGCTCGATCCTTCAATCTCTGGTGGATGCTCCATCTGGGATCGGTACTCCCACCACCGCTCCCTCATGATCGGATTCAGTGAATCTGTTTGCTCCATGGCCCAGAGGAGCAGCTCTATGTACTCCGGCGCGACTCCCTCCGGGAGTATCGCCGCCTTTTCGCTCTGTTGCAGATATTTGGCCATGTATGTCGTCGTCGCCGCTAGTTGGTCCTTGTTGTCAAACCAAGACTGTATCTCCTACATCCTAGGTAGCTTCACAGGGTCACCATCTGCGATCCTCGCGTATCGGTTGTACTCCTCCATCGATCTACTTCTCCACAGCACGTTCACTCGCCGGCGGTGGTTTTTGAATGGAAGAGGAGAGGAGCAGCGCTGGTTTTGGATTAGAACGGGAGAGGAGCGACGCTGGTTTTGGACTAGAACAGGAGAGGAGGGGCGGTGGTTTTGAAATGGAAGAGGAGAGGAGCGGCGCTGCATTTAGATTGGAATAGGAGAGGAGTGGCGGTGGTTTAAGAGGATAAGAGCGGAAGAGTGGCGCTGGTCTTGGAAGTATTTTTTTGTTGTTTTGCGTATTTTGGGTCAAAGTTTGACCGCGTACTGTATTTGACAAGCAAAATGTGAATGCATGTCACCAAAAATTGTATCATTTGGTTCGTATCTGAATGTACTTTCAAATTATATTATTTTTGCAACGTACAACATATATTTTATGTGTGAAAATCATGGTCAATTATGACCCAGAATAAAAGGGAGACTAGTTAATGTGGGGTCGCTTTCATAATTGAATGGTAAATTGATTTTGATTTTGATCCAGTCACAGCGCGCTGGCCCTCTCGTCCAATCCTAAATCGCTGCCGCACGCTCCTCTCCCTCTTCTCCATTGCAAAACCACCTCCTCTCCTCTCCATCATCTCCATTCCACAACCACCGTCTCGCCTCTCCCTCTTATGATCTTCTCCATTGCAAAACCACCTCCTCTCCTCTCCATCATCTCCATTCCAAAACCACCGTCTCGCCTCTCCTTCTTTTGATATTCTCCATTGCAAAACCACCTCCTCTCCTCTCCATCAACTCCATTCCAAAACCACCGTCTCGCCTCTCCCTCTTCTATATTGCAAGACCACCTTCTCTCCTCCCATCTTCCAAAGATAGCACCGGACCACTCAGAAGGACATCTATGGAGAGGATGTAGCAGCGAATCAGGCAGGTCGCCGGCGGTGACCAGGCAAAGTTAGCCAGGTTGAAGGAGATCCTTAGTTGGTTTGACAATGAGTGGGAGATTTCGAGGATGGTGCGGGCCATGTGGCAATGTATGCAAAAGAGCGAGACGGCAATGATGAGGGCGGCGATGTACATGTACTCCTCAGCGGTAGTCACGCCGTAGTCCTCCGAGTTCATCGAGTATCTCCTCTGGGCAATGGAGCAGACAAATTCGCCCGAGGCGACAGTCAGGTGGAGGTGGTGGGCGTACAGGTTGAAGGTCGATCACCCAGAGGATAACGAATCGATCGAGTATGGTGTGCCGTTCGTGAGGGTGCAGAGCCAGCCGGAGCCACAGGAGTATTCGTTCTCCCACCGCAAGAGGAGCCAGATGGCGCGACGTCGCTTCCCCGCCGTTCTCCACGGTTCCCTCGATGCTCCCCTCATTTCAACGGCGGCGGTAGGGTTTAAGGTAAGCTTCACACTAACCTAATCTTCCACCTGCTCATGCTTACAATCAGTGTGACAGCTAATGAAAATCATGCTTACAATCAGTCTCCGAGTACTACACCAATCACCCTAAAATAGCTCTGGACCTTTCGGTCAAAGTTGTGACACAGTGTACAAATAAAGAAAAATAGATTGGTGCTTCTTTCAGTAAAGAGTACTCCCTAGAAACTGCCAATATAAGCTACTAGTATTTGGTTAGATGATTTGCTACCGAGAAATATCTATCCACGGAGAGCGCCACACATCCCACTGGTGGTGGTGGATGCCAATGCGTGCATGCAGCATGGTTGGTGTCGGTAATTTTTTACTTGGCACACCTCGCACTCTGCATATATGCCGGTTCCATACGTACATTTGTGCAGTTCCACCAAAATGCAGCTGAATAACCCTGTTTGCATAGATAATGAAAAAGCGTGATTACATTATAGTGGCACTAGTTGATGAAACACACAAAATAAATAGAAGAAAATATTGTGATAGTATCATAGTATGCCATGCAGCGAGGGCGAGATGGGCCCTGCGACGCCTCATACGGTACGCCTCATACTGGACATCGTCCCAAGTCTCCCAGATACACCTTCTGCCAGTGATGAACATCAGTGTACAACAGTAGTACAAGGAGGCGCCTTGAGACATTCAAATCTCTATTTTTGTACATATCAACTAAAATTAAGCACCCCAGTTTGCAGAAACGCTTAAACATTAACAATGGGACTAGTTGATGAAACATACATTAACAAAGAGAAGCACTTTCTTTATCTACATTGGAAATGAAATGATAGAGATGACACTCGCTCTATTTTAACTGTATTATTACTTCATTTTATCAGTGACACTAGGGTCGAGCAGGTGGCAAACAAGGTGTAACGTGCGTCGCAAGGATGGAGGCCGGGGGTGCTTAGACTGGGATGCTGAAGCTGGCTCTTTCAGTCATCAACATGGATGATTCAATTCATGGGACCTTTTGGTGCAGTTCACCTAAAATGAAGCAATGTCCCGTGAGCTAGCAGCTTCTTCTTCAAATTTTTTTAAAGAAAAGGGCTCCAGCCCCGGTTCCATTTCCATCAGAAAACGAAACCCACAGAGCTTCTTCTTCATTAGTTGCAATAAAATTGAGCAACATCAAGGTTGGTTGTGAAGCTCCTGGAATGCTCAACTATAATTTGGATATCATTTGTGCAGTTCAACTAAGATCGAGCGTGAAATGTATATCTCTGTTTGCACAAAAAAGGTGGATAGGAGGGTGACTAACAAGTGATGAAACATGCATCAAATGAAAAGAAGCATGTTCCTTATCTGAATGGAAATCCTATAAGGACAATAGCAATTTCTAAAGCACTGTCATTGCTAGATATTAGTGTGGGCATTAGGATTAACTATGACAACCGTTAAATACGACATTACTTTGGGCAGGGGAGAGTAGGCGGACCAGGACAGTTGCATTTCTAACGAAAAGAACCAACTTATCTTAATGAGAAATTTTAGTAGGACATGTAAAGAAGTGCCATTGATTCATATTACTGGAGGCATTACATTGAAAACAACATTGGTTTAATGTGTCCTTACTTTTAACAGTGCGACTGCTACATTTTACCAGTGGCATTACATAAGAGTGGCTCGGGGCAACAAACATCAGAACAGGATATCTGGGTTGGTCCCATTTTTGTTCGGTATAGCCACCTCATACTGTGTGAGGCTAGCAAATCTAGTGCTGGACTTACTCTGTTGACTTGTCCCCCAGTCCCCACTTTCTTTCCTTTTTTAACCAATAGATCAGGTTTATATTGAGTTTGTACTATGTTTCCCTTTATTTCCCTATTAGACCTAGAGACCAGTTGGATAGCCAGTCTCTGCTACTTTTCGCCCCCATTATTTCCTCTTTCGACCAAGTCCTAGATTCAGGTAACAAATCCTCCCCCACCCCCACCCCCTTTCTTCCTTGTTTGAACCAAGTAGTACTAAGATTCGAGTGCATGAACTAGTTTTACCTCTTAAACGTAAAAAATCGGTGGTTTTCAAACAGCCGATCGATCCTATCTACGAGGGGGCCTGAGAAATAATAAAAGATACAAATGCAGCGACATCAGGAGCTCGGGAAGTAGAGAAAGGCCGGTTTCGAAGGAAATTATACCTGATGGTCGCCGGGATGTCGCTAGGTGGGCGGCGGGAGGCCGGATCTGCCCACACTACGGCAGCGAGGAAGAAGGGGTCGGAGGCCCTCCCTCGCCAGCGGTGCTTGGGAGAGAACGGCAAGGCAGGCTGATCGGGACGCGCCTAGCAGTGGGTAAGAGCCGTCGCCGACGACGACCGCGTGAACGTTGCACCTTCTCACCTTCCCCGACGGAGAGGATCCGGCTGGATCTGTGATGTAGCGACCCGACCCGAATGGATCAAGTCTCTGTGCTTAAGTGTCACCCCTGGATCGGTATGCTGACACACATAGTACTCGAGGATTTATAACAGAGGTAAATCACATGTATAAGTAATGTAAATACTATTACCTCAATCCAAAAAGCGGAAGTAACAAGGTTGTGGATTCCCATCAACACCAACGGCAAAGTTGAGTGTAGAAATGGTAACCCTAACGTATCACTTACTCGTCGTAAGATAATCCTGCAACATGAGACGTTGCAGCCACAAAGGGTCAGTACATTGAATGTACTGGCAAATTCACACCATAGAGAATGATGAACAAAGGCTATCACTACATGCATATTTGGCTGGTGGAAAAGCTCTATGGTTATAGTTTTTGCGAAAAGCCAATTTTTCCCTAGTACAAAGGAATAAATTTTATTTAACTATCGTGGTGGTTGTTGAACATTGAGAATGGTTGACAGCATTCTCAATCCCAATTAAATAACATCATTAAACCCAACAAACTTAATTTAAAGTAACGTGATGAGATCAACAGGATAATCCAAGTACCAGAGACTCAAGATGTCCATAACCGGGGACACGGCTAATCATGATTAGTTTGTACACTCTACAGAGGTTTGCGCACTTTTCCCCACAAGACCCGATCTCCTCCGTTGGATTTCTCGCACTACAAGGTGTTTGAGAAACGGATGACCGAGACATAGTCTCTCAGAAGCGTTTGCACCTTACGATGGGTAGAACGTTCCACCTACAACCCCTACATCTGCTAGTCTACCACTGTAAGAGTTCACACGACTTAATCAACTATGCTAGAGCCCATAATAGCTTGTGGCTGCACACGGAAGTTTCTAGCAGGAATAATCTTATGATCCCTATGAGCCTGGGTGGTGGACCGTAGGATGATCACACGGTATATCCCCGGGATCTCCTAGGACAACACTGGTATTTCCCCAGGTGTCCGGGCAAGTCCACTGGTATATCCCCAGGGTGCCACTAGTAATCCACCCAGATGTGTATTAAAGTTGCCACCTTAAGTTGAACCATTAATTAACAATCTCACATCTGTCATGAAATACTCTCAAACCCAATCCACGTCTGCGAGCATAGCATGGCAATGTAAGCATAACGTAATAGTAACTCCCAAGGTTTGAATGCAGGGCAATAGGTTCCTACCTCATCAACTACTTCCCAATACCCACATGTTATCAATCCTTCTCATGCAATGTTTGAGGGTGAAACTAATGCATAAAAACTGGGTATGAAAGGGGATATGATCAAAGTGTGAACTTGCCTGCAATGTTGATGAAGATGATTCACTCTCAAAACTCTTGATTGCTCTACTCGTCACACTCCGGTCAATCTATCGTAAGAAAGCAATAGTAACCACATATAAGCAACCACTCAAAAGATTAGAAAGAACGAAGAAGGCGATTCGGAAAACTTCAAAACCAAGCAAATAACTCTTGCAACATAAAACAATTTCTAACAGTACCAAAATTATGTGAATTTGGCCTTATCAGAATGTTTAGGTCAAGATCTTCAATTTGCAAAAAGAATCAACTCAAACGGAGTTACGAAACTCAAGTTATGATCAAACGAAGTTTGAATTCAAATATGAGCTAATTCAAGATTTTAAACTTTCAAAAACATGTTTAAGTTGGATTACTGGATAGAGGGGATCATAACGAAGATGTGGGCGTTGGTTTCGTTGGATTTGGACTAACGAGTAAAAAGTTATGATCGTTTGAAGTTCCGGGACTAAATTGTAGGGAAACTAATTACGAATAGGTCCCTGACTAAAATTAGCAGAAAAAGAAAAAAACTAAATAATGAACGTTCGCTAACTAGTTCTAAACAGAGAACGTTCTCTAAATAGATCTAACTAAAAAAAACTAAACCGGGGTTTTTAAAATAAAACCGAGAAAAACCTAAACCCTAAAAGAAATAACCAGACCGGGCGGTTTACCGGTTCGGTCGAAATAAACCGGCGGCGGCGGTTGACGGCAGCAGTAGCTCCGGCGAGACGGGCAGCGGCGATGTGAAGCGGCTCCGGCGAGCGAGCGGCGCGGCGCGGATGCGTCAGAGGGCGACGGCAGTGGCGGCGAGCAGCGAGGCGGGGCGGCGGACTAGGCGGCGGGGCAGCTTGCTTGCTTGCGGCGGCGGTTGGAGCAGGCGGCGGCGGCGGCGATCTGCGGGAAGGGCGGCGATGCGGCGAGGAGGAGAGAAACGGCGGCGGGGTGCGGCGAACTTTATAAGGAGGGGCGAGATGGCGTGGAGGAGGGGCAAGAGGAGGCCGAGGGCGGCACGACGGCCATGGCGGCGCGGCGGCGTGCCCGAGCGGGTCTCCCGCTCGGGAGGGAGAGGGGCGGCGTTGCGGGGCTGGGCCTTGGCCTGGCAGGAGCTGGGCCGGCCCAGTCGGGGAAAGATTAAAAAAACATTTCCAGGTAAATAAAAATAATAAAAGAAAAATAAATAAAATATTATATGGGCATATAATATATCAAAATTCTCAGAAATTATTTTCTACAACATGGACATTTCTATAATTCTAAATAAAATCCACAAAAATTCAAATAATCCAAAGAGTGCTACTGGTCTAATAAAAACTCAATAAAATCATTTTAAAAATACCAAAATGATTTCAAATTAATTTTTCTCCAATTTTTTGTTGTAGGGAATCATGTTACCCTATGTTCCATATATTCTATTTTTGGAGAAAAATAATTTGAATAAAACTCAAATAACTCCAAATTGAAAATAAATTCAAAAAGGACATTAAATGTGATCTTTGAAACTCCCAACTCATATTTCATAATTTGAAGAAGTCATTTTATCTTCTCTCATGAAAATCATTGAGTTGCATAAAGTTTCTGAATTGGAAAATATTTCCCAATGGAATTCAAATATTTTTCAAACACCCTTTTCATTTATTTAAATGGAAGAAGTCATGTCATCTTCTCTCTAGGGTTTTGTATTTGAAAAGAGTTTGAATTCACGAAGATCATAAATGCAAAATGAAAGTTTGGGAAAGTCCTTTTATTCCCTCTCATTTAACTTTCAAAAAGGTTTCGAATTTCACTCAATTTCACACAATCAATCAAACAATCAATCAAATCTATCTATTTATTATAACATTCCAAAATTTAGAATTTTGGGATGTTACAAATCTACCACCCTTAAAAGGGATCTCGTCCTCGAGATTCGGAGAGGCTAGAAAGAAATAGGTTAGGTTCGGGGTCTCTTCAAAATTTCATCAATCGTCTCCGGGGTCTGGGGTGCTACCACCCTTAGAAGCATGGTTACGGTTCCATCAAAACTCATATATTCCATCCTTATTCTTGACAGGGCCGATCTTCTCAGATCGTAAGGATATTTCCTTCTCTGGCTCTTCCAGCAGTGGCATAACCTTTTCCTCAATTCTTCTGTCTTTCATCTTGGTAAGGTTCTTCTGTGACTGGGTCTTCTTAGCTGGCGGGTCTGGCGCCAAAACTAAACAACTATCGATATCTCATGGTGGTCAACAATTTATGGTTCCTTCTATAGGAAATGGGTCTAGTTGATCCTCACCGTATAACCTACGGTTGGCAAAAGCTGCCTTGTACAAGGGAAAATACTTATACCATCCTAAGTTTTAAGCAAGGTTTTGATCGTCGGCGCTCTACTATAGGTAAGTCACTCAGATTTACCATCCCATATAGCAAGGCGAACAAAAAGAGTAAGTCGGTATGGTGATCAATCCATCCCGCACCCAAATCATTACCTTGTATACGGTTTAGCGAATCTCGCATTCTAATACTCGGTCATCCTAACAAGAATTGCAGAATTTCTCTTGTCCATGAACTGCGTTCGGAATAACCTTTGATTCTGCAAGCCAAACAAACATCTATCGTTCCTTCACAACTCTCAGGTTTTGCATTACTCTTATAAAATTGTCTGCCGATAAACGTCGTATCTTCCTCCAGGGTTTTTCCTTAAACAAGAGTGTGCTTGCTTCTTGGCAGGTCCTGGGGCCTGTGGGTTATGGCCCATCACTTGTAAACCTTGAACTTATCCTCTGGGCAACTTATCGTTATTCCAACATCCAACTTCCAGCTTCCTAGCATACTTAAAATCCATCCAATTGTATTGTCTTCCTTCCTTCTATTGGCACCTAACCAGGACATGTTTACTCAGACTCATCATGGAATTTCCACTGATCCATATTTTCTGACATCATACCTCCATTATATCCAATAATAATTTATCTCTCCATCCTCGTGGGATATCCCTCATATCGAAATAAAAACTTATACTTATGAAGTCCATATTCCACTTCGTGGAACATCATTATCCTTTCCAGGGTCAAGAGTCCTTACGGGGGAATATTGGCCATCTCTGCATGGCACTTCTTCAACTGGGGAACGTGAAACACATCCTGAACTCCTGACAGTCCTTCGGGTGACTCCAACTTGTTGGCCACTTCTCCCATACGCTCCAAAACTCGGTATGGTCCTACAAACCTCAGGGCTAACTTTCTCTTAACTCCAAATCGTTTAACTCCTCGCAGAGGGGACACATGAAGACATGCTCTATCTCCAATTTCATAGACTACCTCCTTGCGTTTTTGAGTCTGCATAACTCTTCTGCCTGGACTGAGCTACCTTCAGTCTATCTCGAATCAACTTAACATTCTCTTCTGACTCCTTGATCACATTTGGTCCAAACAACTAACGGTCTCCATCTTCATCCCACATACTCTTGGGGTATCACACATATCGAGACAAAACTCGTATTCATTTTGTCCGAAATCCACTCAGTGGAGTATCCTTATCTTTTCCAGGGGTCAACGGTTCTTACAGGGTACTACCACCCTTAAAATGCACAAATCTTCCATAGACCATATTTCTCATATCCTCAGAATGGCCAAAATTCTTCTTCATAGAGTAACAACTCATAAAATCCATATCAGTTCCAATGATGCTAACTTTATTCATTCTAAAATGATTACAATCTCTCGCTTTTCCATTACATGTCTCAACTCAACACCTCAATATAAAAGAAAATGTTCTCACTTCTACTACTCCATTTCTTTTGTTGCAAACTCAACTATCTAGCACAAGTTTCCTTCTCCTTGGGGCATTCTCTGGCAAAGTGCCCTACTCCATTACAACTAAAACATATTACTTCTGACAAGTATCGAGGTTTCCTTTTTAGGCAATTGTTGAGGTAGTGCCCTGACTCCTTGCACCTGTAAGAGGTGATATGACTCAGGTCCTTCCTGGAATCCAATCTGCTTCTCTTCCTGGACCTTTCCATGCCAGTCATGGCTTCTATTTCCTGTGGGTCATATTCTACTTCCTCTGTCGGGAATTCTACTAGATCCCCATTCAAACAATTTTGGGAGATGTGTCCTTCTTCTCCACATGAATAGCAAGACTTAGTGAAGGGTTTACTTAGGTCTTCTTTAGGTGTGTCCTCCATCCCTTCCTTCATCACAACTTCTTCTAAAATTTCCATGAGGGCTCCTTTCATTACTTCTTTCTTCTGCTGGATGGTTCGTTGTACCATGGGGTAAATGAGACACTGAGCAGGATAGTGGGTAGTCCCTTCACACAAGAAACAAGTAATCTGCCTAATTGGGCATTCTTCAACTGGGTGACTTCCTTCACAATTAGGGCATTCATCCTTGTGTTCTTTATGGGTGTGTCCTATTTCTCCACAAATCTTGCATGCACAAGGTTTCTTCATATCCTTTCCATAAGGCTTCAACTTCTGGGACACAAGCCGAGACTTTGGCAGAGTCAACTTAAATTCTTTCCAAGTGGTTACTCCTTGCCATCCATTGATGGTTTGGTACATCCTCCACCAAGTAGCAGCACCTCTTTCAAAGCACTGAAGAGCATGCTGGGTCATATCCTTTCCGACTATAGGGTTATTCTCCATGTGATCCTCCATGTTCTAAATCCATCGGTCTGTCTCCAACTGACTCATCGGTCCAGAAAATACAAGCTCATCTCCGTTCATCCTCTATTGGGTCCATGGGTTTGGGGTGAGATAAGAGAGAGGGAGAGGGATACACATAATAAAAACAAAAGTTTTGAAAAGACAGATTTTATTTGTGGCCGTCGGGAAAAACATCAAACAAATGACAGCTCACAAACGTCGCATCTAACGTAGGTATATAACAGGGGTTTGGTCTTCTAAAGGTCAATAAATCTTCAACGTCTCCAAACTCTTCAAGCCTTGTTCATGCCTCCAATGGCTTCTTCCGATCATGCTTGTCTTTCTCAAGTTCTTTTGCCAGATCAACTCTGTTGACGCGAAGTCTCTCGTGACGTCCTATAATATTCTGGAGTTGCATTCCAAACTTCTGGTTTCAATATCCTTCACATGAACCATGGTCATACTGTCCTTCAGTTCCTAACAAATCTCCGGTATCTTGAGGTTATAGCTTTTGGTTCCTGAGTTCTTCACGAAATGCTTCCTTGTCTAATACGGCTTCATGGAGCTCCACCTTAAACTTCTTGATGTACTACTCCAGATCCTGGTGATACACCGGCTAAGGTTAAAACTTCATCTTACTGTTAGGTGCTCCATCAGCCTTCTACCATCCAATCCTTCCGAAGAAATGCATGCTTAGCTCAGTTCGGTGACCATAGTATCAGTAGCGATGACATCACGGATAACCGTGTTTCTGCCCTTGTCATAGCCATGAGCTATCTTCCCTCGTTGATATCTTCTGCCTTAGGGTTTTCTTGGAAAAACTTTGAGTTCTCAACTCTCCATGTTCCGGTATTTCTCCAATACACCTTGATCTCGGGTATTGACAGCTTCCATAGTCTACCAAGTTCCATAAGGGTGGCCTCCCTAGGTCCTAATTATCTGGAAATTCTACAGAGCCTCCAAATTCTACCAGTCTTCGGAGTCTTCAACCGTTGCAGTTTCCGTTATTATAATGCATGGTAAAATCCTCTTCATTCTGAATGGTCTCGGTTGTCCGATATCTTATACTTCTTGGAGTGGTCTCATTAGTCGACTCTTCGTGTGGTAAAAAAGGGAAAAGGGGGTATGGTCTCACTAAAAAGGGGATATTTGAATAAGCTCAGAAGAGAAGAGAGGTAAAAGATCTTTTGAAAATGAAGTTGTAGAGAAAGTCTTTCCTATGGGCTTGCCAATTTCTAGGGTCACGTCCTACAGTAAACATGTGCTTTGATACCATCTTGTAGCGACCCGACCCGAATGGATCAAGTCTCTGTGCTTAAGTGTCATCCCTGGATCGGTATGCTGACACACACAGTACTCGAGGATTTATAACAGAGGTAAATCACATGTATAAGTAACGTAAATACTATTACCTCAATCCAAAAAGCGGAAGTAACAAGGTTGTGGATTCCCATCAACACCAACGGCAAAGTTGAGTGTAGAAACCGTAACCCTAATGTATCACTTACTTGTCGTAAGATAATCCTGCAACATGAGACGTTGCAGCCACAAAGGGTCAGTACATTGAATGTACTGGCAAATTCACACCATAGAGAATAATGAACAAAGGCTATCACTACATGCATATTTGGCTGGTGGAAAAGCTTTATGGTTATAGTTTTTGCGAAAAGCCAATTTTTCCCTACTACAAAGGAATAAATTTTATTTAACTATCATTGTGGTTGTTGAACATTGAGAATGGTTGACAGCATTCTCAATCCCAATTAAATAACATCATTAAACCCAACAAACTTAATTTAAAGTAACGTGATGAGATCAACAGGATAATCCAAGTACCAGAGACTCAAGATGTCCATAACCGGGGACACGGCTAATCATGATTAGTTTGTACACTCTATAGAGGTTTGCGCACTTTTCCCCACAAGACCCGATCTCCTCCGTTGGATTTCTCGCACTACAAGGTGTTTGAGAAATGGATGACCGAGACATAGTCTTTCAGAAGCGTTTGCACCTTACGATGGGTAGACCGTTCCACCTACAACCCCTACATCTGCTAGTCTACCACTGTAAGAGTTCACACGACTTAATCAACTATGCTAGAGCCCATAATAGCTTGTGGCTGCACACGGAAGTTTCTAGCATGAATAATCTTATGATCCCTTTGAGCTTGGGTGGTGGACCGTAGGATGATCACACGGTATATCCCCGGGATCTCCTAGGACAACACTGGTATTTCCCCAGGTGTCCGGGCAAGTCCACTGGTATATCCCCAGGGTGCCCCTAGCAATCCACCCAGATGTGTATTAAAGTTGCCAACTTAAGTTGAACCATTAATTAACAATCTCACATATGTCATGAAATACTCTCAAACCCAATCCACGTCTACGAGCATAGCATGGCAATGTAAGCATAATGTAATAGTAACTCCCAAGGTTTGAATGCAGGGCAATAGGTTCCTACCTCATCAACTACTTCCCAATACCCACATGTTATCAATCCTACTCATGCAATGTTTGAGGTGAAACTAATGCATAAAAACTGGGTATGAAAGGGGATATGATCAGAGTGTGAACTTGACTTCAATGTTGATGAAGATGATTCACTCTCAAAACTCTTGATAGCTCTACTCGTCACACTCCGATCAATCTATCGTAAGCAAGCAATAGTAACCACACATAAGCAACCACTCAAAAGATCAGAAAGAACGAAGAAGGCGATTCAGAAAACTTCAAAACCAAGAAAATAACTCTTGCAACATAAAACAATTTCTAACAGTACCTAAATTATGTGAATTTGGCCTTATCAGAATGTTTAGGTCAAGAGCTTCGATTTGCAAAAAGAATCAATTCAAACGGAGTTAAGAAACTCAAGTTATGATCAAACAAAGTTTGAATTCAAATCTGAGCTAATTCAAAAAATTTAAACTTTCAAAAACATGTTTAAGTTGGATTAGTGGATAGAGGGGATCATAACGAAGATGTGGGCGTTGGTTTTGTTGGATTTGGACTAACGAGTAAAAAGTTCTGATCGTTTGAAGTTCAGGGACTAAATTGTAGGGAAACTAATTACGAATAGGTCCCTAACTAAAATTAGCAGAAAAAGAAAAAAACTAAATAACGAACGTTCGCTAACTAGTTCTAAACAGAGAATGTTCTCTAAATAGATCTAACTAAAAAAACTAAACCGGGGGTTTTTAAAATAAAACCGAGAAAAACCTAAACCCTAAAAGAAATAACCGGACTGGGCGGTTTACCGGTTCGGTCGAAATAAACTGGCGGCGGCGGTTGACGGCAGCAGCAGCTTCGGCGAGACGGGTAGCGGCGATGTGAAGTGGCTCCGGCGAGTGAGCGGCGCGGCGCGGATGCGGCAGAGGGCGACGGCAGCGGCGGCGAGCAGTGAGGTGGGGCGGTGGACTAGGCGGCGGGGCAGCTTGCTTGCTTGCGGCGGCGGCGGTTGGAGCAGGCGGCAGCGGCGGCGATCTGCGGGATGGGCGGCGATGCGACAAGGAGGAGAGAAACGGCGGCGAGGTGCGGCGAACTTTATAAGGAGGGGGGCGAGATGGCGTGGAGGAGGGGCAAGAGGAGGCCGAGGGTGGCACGACGGCCATGGCGGCGCGGCGGCGTGCCCGAGCGGGTCTCCCGCTCGGGAGGGAGAGGGGCGGCGCTGCTGGGCTGGGCCTTGGCCTGGCAGGAGCGGGGGCGGCCCAGTCGGGGAAAGAATTAAAAAAAACATTTCCAGGTAAATAAAAATAATAAAAGCAAAATAAATAAAATATTATATGGGCATATAATATATCAAAATTTTCAGAAAATTATTTTCTACAACATGGACATTTCTATAATTCTAAATAAAATCCACAAAAATTCAAATAATCCAAAGAGTGCTACTGGTCTAATAAAAACTCAATAAAATCATTTTAAAAATACCAAAATGATTTCAAATTAATTTTTCTCCAATTTTTTGTTGTAGGGAATCATGTTACCCTATGTTCCATATATTTTATTTTTGGAGAAAAATAATTTGAATAAAACTCAAATAACTCCAAATTGAAAATAAATTCAAAAAGGACATTAAATGTGATCTTTGAAACTCCCAACTCATATTTCATAATTTGAAGAAGTCATTTTATCTTCTCTCATGAAAATCATTGAGTTGCATAAAGTTTCTGAATTGGAAAATATTTCCCAATGGAATTCAAATATTTTTCAAACACCCTTTTCATTTATTTAAATGGAAGAAGTCATGTCATCTTCTCTCTAGGGTTTTGTATTTGAAAAGAATTTGAATTCATGAAGATCATAAATGCAAAATGAAAGTTTGGGAAAGTCCTTTTATTCCCTCTCATTTAACTTTCAAAAAGGTTTCGAATTTCACTCAATTTCACACAATCAATCAAACAATCAATCAAATCTATCTATTTATTATAACACTCCAAAATTTAGAATTTTGGGATGTTACATGTGACCAGCGGTGAGCAGAGAGAGAGAGAGAGAGAGAGAGAGGCCACCGCTGTCGTGTTTAGATCTGGAGAGGCCGAGACAGTGTGAAGAGGGCAACACTAGCAAGCAAGCGCGGAGGCTCCTGCCTATATAGTGGAGTAGTACTAGTTTTCTTTTGTCTACCGGAGCTGGCTTGACCTCGTCAATGACTGTCGAGAAGTCTTCATGCACGTGGCCCGGAGGCGCAGTTGCGTCATTTTGATCTGAAGCACCGGATTATAACATATAACACGAAAAAATGCCACATGACAAGAAATCATAACCTCACTACCCAAAGGAGACAACATGTAACACCCCGGATGTAACTTTCCCAATTTGTACTCCAACTCTTGACGTTTCCGGCGTCAAGTTATTTTTATTTTCTTAGGTTCGGGTCTTTGTCTCTGTGTGTTGTTGTCGTTGTCTTGCATCTCATATCATGTCATCATGTGAATTGCATTTGCATACGTGTTCATCTCATGCATTCGAGCATTTTCCCCGTTGTCCGTTTTGCATTCCGGCGCTTCGTTCTCCTCCAGTGGTCATTTCTAGCTTTCAACACTTTGAGAGAGAAATTGATCACTGCTCCAGTTCTGACTCCGCCTGATGAATCCAAATCGTACGAGGTCTTTTGTGATGCCTCTCTCCAAGGTCTTGGCGCAGTGTTGATGCAAGAGAAGAAAGTTGTTGCTTATACCTCTCGCCAATTGAATCCCAATGAGAAGAACTACCCCACTCATGATCTCGAGTTGGCGGCAGTTGTGCATGCTCTTTTGACTTGGAGACATCTTCTTTTGGGAAGAAAATTGGACATTTTCACTGATAATAGAGTCTCAAGTACATCTTCACTCAGCCTAATCTCAACCTCAGGCAAACTCGATGGGTCAAAATGATTCAAGAGTATAATCCGAGTATCGAGTATACTCCAGGCAAGGCCAATGTGATTGCTGACGCATTGAGCAGGAAGGCTTATTGCAACAGTCTGATTCTCAAGCCTTATCAACCCGAGCTTTGTGAAGCTTTTCGCAAACTTAATCTGCAAGTTGTTCCTCAAGGTTTCCTCGCCAACCTTCAAGTCTCTCCTACCTTGGAAGACCAGATTCGCCAAGCTCAGCTTCTTGATGCTATGGTGAAAAAGGTGAAGATTGGGATTGCCAAGAGTCAACCCAAGTACAAGTGCTACTGCCTTGATGACAAGGATACTCTCTTCTTCGAGGATCGTATTGTTGTACCCAAAGGTGACCTCCGTAAAGTGATCATGAACGAGGCTCACAATTATCTCCTCTCCATCCACCCTGGGAGCACGAAGATGTATCAGGACCTCAAGCAGGCTTATTGGTGGACTCGAATGAAGCGCGAGGTTGCTCAATTCGGGAATGAATGTGATGTCTGTAGAAGAGTGAAGGCAGAACACCAAAGGCCAGCGGGTCTCCTCCAACCTCTTGCCATTCCAGAATGGAAGTTTGACCACATTGAAATGGACTTCGTGACTGGGTTTCCAAAGTCCAAGCATGGCAATGATGCTATATTCTTTGTCATTGACAAACTCACTAAAGTGGCTCACTTTCTGCTTATCAAAGAGTCAATCACTGCAGCTCAATTGGCGGAACTCTATACCTCTTGGATTGTCTCTCTGCACGGTATTCCTCAAGTGATCTCTTCAGACCGTGGCAGCATCTTTACCTCCAAGTTTTGGGATTCTTTTCAGAAGGCCATGGGCACCAACATCCGCTTCAGCACACCTTTCCATCCTCAAACTAGCGGTCAAGTCGAGCGTGTCAACCAGATTCTTGAAGATATGCTCAGGGCTTGTGTGATCTCCTTCGGCATGAAGTGGGAGGATTGTCTTCCATATGCTGAATTCTCCTACAACAACAGTTTTCAAGCAAGTTCGGGCAAGGCCCCTTCTGAAATTCTGTATGGCAGGAAGTGTCGTACCCCTCTCAACTGGTCTGAAACCGGTGAACGTCAGCTTCTCGGTAATGACGTAATCACAGAGGCAGAGGAAATGTGCAAAGTCATTCGTGATAACCTCAAAGCAGCCCAATCCTGCCAGAAGAGCTACTATGATAGTAAGCACCATGATTTGGCTTTCGAGATCGGAGATCATGTTTACCTCCATGTCTCTCCTATGAAAGGTACTCGTCGCTTCGGTATCAAAGGGAAGCTTGCCCCCAGATACGTGGGACCTTTCAAGATTGTCAGCAAGAGAGGCGACCTCGCCTATCAACTCGAGCTTCCTTCAAACTTTGCAAATGTTCATGATGTGTTCCATGTCTCTCAGTTCCGAAAGTGCTTCAAGACTCCTGACCGTACCGTCAACTTCGAGGACATTGAGCTCCAAGAAGATCTCTCTTATTGTGAGCACCCAGTTGCTATTCTTGAAGAGACTGAACGCAAGACTCGCAACAAGTCAATCAAATTTCTCAAAGTCAAGTGGTCACACCATTCCGACCGTGAAGCTACCTGGGAACGCGAGGATCACCTCAGTTCTGAGTACCTGGCATTCTTTCAGTCCTAGATCTCGGGACGAGATCCTTTCGTAGTGGTGGAGTGTTGTAACACCCCGGATGTAACTTTCCCAATTTGTACTCCAACTCTTGCCATTTCCGGCGTCAAGTTATTTTTATTTTCTTGGGTTCGGTTCTTTGTCTCTCTGTGTTGTTGTTGTTGTCTTGCATCTCATATCATGTCATCATGTGCATTGCATTTGCATACGTGTTCATCTCATGCATTCGAGCATTTTCCCCGTTGTCCGTTTTGCATTCCGGCGCTTCGTTCTCCTCCGGTGGTCATTTCTAGCTTTCTTTCGTGTGTGGGATTAAACATTTCCGGATTGGACCGGGACTTGCCAAGCGGCCGTGGTTTACTACCGGTAGACCGCATGTCAAGTTTCGTATCATTTGGACTTCGTTTGATACTCCAATGGTTAATCGAGGGACCGAAAAGGCTTCGTGTGTGTTGCAGCCCAACACCCCTCCAATTTGGCCCAAAACCCACCTAAACCTGCTCCATCATCTAGAGCGTTCGATCACGATCGCGTGGCTGAAAACCGCACCTCATTTGGACTCTCCTAGCTCCTCCTATGCATATTTAAAGACCCCCTCCGTTTTCTTCTTCCTCTTCTCCCCGTCCAACCCTAAAAAAAAGAGATCTCCACCGCCGCCGGACAACGTCCGCGCCGAGCCAGACGTGTCCGGATCTGCCGCCGCCTACCGCCGCCTGCCACGTGGCATCGCCTGTCCCCGCCGCCGCCGCGGCCCGGGAGCCCGAGGCCGGCCCCCGCGGCCCGCCTCTCCCCGCGCCCCGCGCCTCCTCCCCGCCTCCAGCGCCGCCCGCGCCCGCCCGGCGCCGCCCCTCCGCCGCGCCGCTTCCCGCGCCATCGCCGCCGGCCGCCTCGCCGCCTTCGCTGCCCGCCTTCGCCGCCGCCACCATCCTCTTCCGCGCCGCCTCAGTGAGCTCCGGCCACCACCACGCCGGCCGCCGTCCTCTTCTTCTCCGGCGCCGGTGAACAGTGCTCCGGCGTGCCTCAGAATCCATGCGCTGATCTGGATCCAGATCTGGTGAACAGTAAACCCTAGGTCGTTTTTTCTTCTAAGTCCCTAAATTTTCAGATCCATGTGCTCCTGTTCATCAGGCTATATCTCCGCATCCGTAGCTCGGTTTTTGGCATATAGGATATCAAATTGTTTGTCTCAGAGAGTACATCATTTCATTCCATTGCATCATTTGCATTTGAGTTCATCTTGATGCCCGAAATGCTGTTAGAGGAGGGCTACTTGAGATAATTGTCAGATCTGCTACTCCATTTGCATATTTGCCATTTTTGCCATGATTATTGTGTGCATGATATGCCCATGAGCTCTACATATGTTTTGTTAAGGGTTTTGCCATCTTTCCAGAGGTGCAACCCATGTATTTTTGTGATGTGTGTGGTGACTAGTGCAAGCTTGCAAAGTGAGGCACTTGGTAGTGCTGATTTCAGGGACTTAGCAATTCCAAGTCCTTGGGCTGTTTATTTCATATGGCCATATGTTCTTGTTGTTTCCGAGAGATCCGTGCCTCTTTTGAGGATGATCAGTAAGGAAGTTTTGTTAATCTTGTAGTTCTCTATCCATCAATGTCTTTGTTTTCAATTATGGAGCACCCTATCTTGAGTCAATCGAGCTCTACTTTTGCTACTTTATGAATCTGGGTAGATTGTCAACTTGTTTGCAATTTTGCCGAGGATGTTGTAGTTGACCCGTGCATGCTATGCTATTGTTCTTGCCATATCTAGCTTGCATTTTGTGTGTTCTTGATAGATTTATGCTTAGATTTTCGTGTCTTGCTCCGTAGTGAGTGCATCGAGCTCGTAAGCATGCCTACTTGATATCTGTTTTCAGCATGCTCCAATTTTCACTAAGTCTGTGATCTGATTATGTTTTTGCCATGTTCACATGCTTGCAATTGTATTTTATGATCCCTTTTGGCTCAAGGTCACTAAGGGACTTTTGTTAAGCTCTTTGAGTAGCTCCATGCCATGCTTTACTTTGCCATGTTCAGGTCCTGTAGCATGTAGTTTTGTTGCTCCGAAGAGAGCTGCCTGATCTGAAATTCCAGACAAGTGTTAATTTCACTAAGTCTGAAATCTGTTTGCCATATGCATTTTTGCCATGCTTGTTTGAACCTGTTAATGGATGAATTGGCCGTAGCTCAGTGCTAGACTTTTGTTAAGCGTCATGAATGCATCCCTTCCATGTATTTTTATGCCATGTTTGGGTGCTGTAGAATGTTCATCTCATTGCATTTAGATGACTACTTGCTCTAAATTGCAGACCGGTGTCATATTTGAATCGCTTGCCATTTCCAAACCGTAACTCTGATTCTGACGTTCTTTATATCTTTTCAAGCGATTTCATCTCATCTTTCCAGCGGCACACTTGGATTTCCATGTTGAGTCCAGGTTCATGCATTCCTTGTCACATCTCGCATATGCATCCCGCATCGCATCCCGCATAGCATATCATCGTTGCATCATGTTGTTTGAGCTTTGCACGTGGTTGATTGTGTCATTGTTGCTTGTTTGTCTTGTTTGGGTAGAGCCGGGAGACGAGTTCGCTAACGAGGAGCCCGTTGAGTTTGCTTTCGAGGATCCAGTCAACTCTGACAACTGTGCAGGCAAGATGATCATACCCTCTTAATCACTACTATCTTTGCTATGCTAGATTGCTCGCTCTTTTGCTATTCCAATGCTACGATGCCTACCATTTGCTTTCAAGCCTCCCAAATTGCCATGTCAAACCTCTAACCCACCATGTCCTAGCAAACCGTTGATTGGCTATGTTACCGCTTTGCTCAGCCCCTCTTATAGCGTTGCTAGTTGCAGGTGAAGATTGGAGGTCGTTCCTTGTTGGAACATTTATTTACTTGTTGGGATATCATTATATTATCTTGTTATCTTAATGCATCTATATACTTGGTAAAGGGTGGAAGGCTCGGCCTCTCGCCTAGTGTTTTGTTCCACTCTTGCCGCCCTAGTTTCCGTCATATCGGTGTTATGTTCCCGGATTTTGCATTCCTTACGCGGTTGGGTTATAATGGGAACCCCTTGATAGTTCGCCTTGATGAAAGCTTTTCCAGCAATGCCCAACCTTGGTTTTACCATTTGCCACCTAGCCTATTTTTCCCTTGGGTTTCCAGAGCCCGAGGGTCATCTTATTTAACCCCCCCCCCCGGGCCAGTGCTCCTCTGAGTGTTGGTCCGAACCGAGTAGACTGCGGGGCCACCTCAGGGCAACTTGAGGGTTGGTTTTACTCGTAAGATGTCTCATCTGAGTGTGCCCTAAGAACGAGATATGTCCAGCTCCTATCGGGATTTGTCGGCACATTCGGGCGGTGTTGCTGGTCTTGTTTTAACCTGTCGAAGTGTCTTGAAGAACCGAGGTACCGAGTCTGATCGGAACGTCTCGGGAGGAGGTCTATTCCTTCGTTGACCGTGAGAGCTTGTCATGGGCTAAGTTGGGACTCCCCTGCAGGGATTTGAACTTTCGAAAGCCGTGCCCGCGGTTATGGGCAGATGGGAATTTGTTAATGTCCGGTTGTAGATAACTTGAACCTTAACTTAATTAAAATGAACCAACCGTGTGAGTTACCGTGATGGCCTCTTCTCGGCGGAGTCCGGGAAGTGGACACGGTGTTGGAGTAATGCTCGCGCAGGTTGCTCTCTAGTTTCTCGCTCACGCTTTGCCTCCTCTTCTCGCTCTCTTTTGCGAACAGTATATCCACCATATATGCTAGTCGCTTGCTGCAGCTCCACTTATATTTACCTTGCCTTACCTATAAGCTTATATAGTCTTGATCGTGAGGGTGCGAGATTGCTGAGTCCCTGTGGCTCACAGATTACTATTACACCAGATGCAGGACCTGACGATTCTGCCCCAGGTGACGCACTCGAGCTCAAGTGGGAGTTCGACAAGGACTCTCAATGTTATTATGTTTCCTTTCCTGATGATCAGTAGTGGTGCCCAGTTGGGGGTGATTGGGACCATGTCGCATGTTGGGTTATCTTTTATTTTGGCGCCGTAGTCGGGCCATGAGTGTTTGGGTGATGTAATGTTATTTATGTATCTTGATTGATGTGGTGAGTGTAAGCCAACTATGTTATCTCCCCTTTATTATTATATTACATGGGTTGTTGTAAAGATTACCTTACTTGCGACATATGCCTTCAATGCGATTATGTCTCTAAGTCGTGCCTCGACACGTGGGAGCTATAGTCGCATCGAGGGTGTGACACAACATGAATCCCGATGGACAAACTAGACGAGGAACAGAGCTCAAATTAAAGATAAACTCGTAGAAAAGGGGTCCGTCGATAGATGTCCTAACTAACATAGCCAGCTTGACCTAGATGGCAGCCGAGTAGTCACTGTTCGTGCATGTGCCCCCAATGACTAGCCCAACTCAGTTGTCGCTGTTTAACCCTCGCAGTGATCCAAAGCACATGACACCTAATTTTGCGAGATGACAAGAAACCTTTTTTTAGATTTCTCACCACAACTACAGCCATGTACAACACAGCCTGCACGATATGTAGACGATAGCCAATCCAGGCGTGTCTGCTGGAGTCTGGTCACATGCATGGACGAACTGATCTTCTGTGTCTTGCAGGGATCGTCCAGGCACCAACGTAGTACACCACTTCTCTAGTACTATTGCTCGTCTCCCTCTTCTATTAAGTCACACGACTTGCGGGGCCGGGGAGTGTGCCTATGGTCGATTCTCAATTGCCGTCCCACATGTGTGTGCAAACGCAATATGACGCGCGTTCCATTCGGAGAGCAGCGTGCCAGACCGACCGACCGTCTGGGGTGCGACGCGAATGCGACGGGCGTGCTGTATACTCCGTACATGTGTACCGTCGTTTTCTAGACGCTTTGCTCCATGGCGCGGGCGCAATCCATGGATACAAAATTATTATACTGTATACTATTTGAAAGTCGAGGGCGGGGCTTTTCCTGCGCAGTAGGCGGTGGGGCAGTTCCGCCTAGTCGGTTCGACAGAGACGCGAGAAGATGAGGGAGTAGGCTGCTGCAAACGTAGGGCTGTGTGATTTGACAGCGAGTTACTGCTGGACAGGTGTGGTCCCGTGATTTGACTTTCCATTATCATTTTAACTGCGGCTCTATGACCGGCGTGAGTCTCCCGATTCCTGACTACCTCCATACAGGTGCCTCTCCCAATGCTCCACCATGTAGTAGAGGCTGGCTCTTGCATGAGAGCCCACTTCTCCACTTTTTCCTTGCCTCTCTTTCCTCCACATATGCAAAAATGCCATGTAAAGCACACTATTGTGCTTACTTTTACTTGCTCCTACAGGTGCTTAAGCTTGCCACATAGGCATAAAGTCTGATGTGGCAAGTTAATCAAGAAGAGAGAGACTAGTTTGGTGACCCAAGGAAGAAACGGTGCTAAGCGCGTGTACCTAGGTGAAAAGACAATTTTGAGTCTATAGCTAATTAAATGAAGCAAACTTAGCAACACCATTTCATTGGAAGAGGTCACTCCTTGGCAAATGCAATAAATACTAGTACTCCCTGTGTCCCATAATATAAGAACGTTTTTGGCACTACACTAGTGTCAAAAACATTCTTATATTATGGGATGGAGGGAGTACGAAGAAAGAGATAGAGAGGAGTAAAAAATACACTTATAGCCAACCTTGTTGTAGTATGAGTGACTAAGTGATGACTATGTATGACATGCCAACATCAAGTAGCCTAACGCACCGTGTTAAATCTCCAAGGGTGCGACCGTGCGAGCGACGCGACGGGCGTGGTAGGCGCGACCATGATATGGGCTGCTGGCAGCCCTTGGATCTGAGATCAAACGGTCGCATGCTAAGTTGCTGAAAATTTGCAGAATAACCCTCCAGGATAGGATATTCACCCATAGGTCTAGAATCACGCCATGCAACCATTCGATCTCAGATCCAAGGGCTCTCGGAAGCCCGTATCATGGGAGAATGGAAAGCCACTACCCTGCCATTCGCACGTTGGCAGTTCACTCCTACTCGTCCCCGCACGTCCTTCAATACTACGGCGGTTCGCTCCTAGTTGTCCCGTCCATTCACATTATGGCAGTTCCACTAATCCTAACCCTCCTCCCAAATCCATGGCGTCCCAAATCTCCACGATCGACGGTGAGTACAAGGTTAGAACCATCACCGGCGATGTGTTCGATGTCATCTACACCCGTTCTTCTGCGACGGTGAAATGATGCCTTTCTCGCTTCAGACGTATGTTCGAAGACTCAGATGATGAGTGGGTCACTGGGCTAGATGTTGAGTACACCACAGTCCTGGGACAAGAGAAGGATCTAAAGGACGAAGAGAGGAAGAAGCCCGCCGTGATCCAGGTTTGCGTGCATGACTTATGCTTGATCTACCACATATGCCATGCCAACGTTGAGTGCCAGGATTTTAAGGACTTCCTCGAGAGCAACCTAGTCAAATTCGTTACTGTAGACTTTGGTAACGACAAAGAAGTCCTGAGTCGGATATGCCTCGTTGTAGGCAACACCTTCAACCTCCAGAAGAATCAGATGGTGTCCTCTCGTCAGCCTTCAATGCTGACCCTGGCAGGAGCCATGGTTCATCCTTCATACAGTAAACTGGAGAAACCTCCATACACGTTTCATCGTCATGCATGGCACCGGAATGTACTAGATATAGACCACATCCACTACGCTGCAATGGATGGCTACCTTTGCTTCAATATCTACAAGGGTTGGATGAAGAGAAACAGCCAAGTGTGCGGTTCAAGCAAAGAAGTATCAGCCAAGAGGAAGAGGGACAAGGACGAAGTCGAGGACATGGATGAGGACTCCGAGTAAGGTGGAACTGTCGTTGCTCATGGTGGTTCTAATGCAGTGTCTACCGGAATAGTTGCAAAGTTTAATTTCAGGTGTGCTTAATTTAATTTGAGGGGTGTGTTGTGCTGAGCCCTCAGCAGAACTATGTTATGTTTCTTCTCGCTACTTTAACTCTTCAGTACGTACATACTAGTATTTCTTACATTTCATCTTTTAGTTGGTATAGTACTACCACTCGTTTCTTCACATTATATACATACAATATATATGGCCAACATCACAGAGCCAGCAATTTAGTTGTCAAAGAATTTCAGGGTGCTTAGTTTTGTCAAAGAATTCCAGGATGCTTAGAGGGTGCTTGGATCCAAGGGACTTATTTTAGTCTGAATAAACATAGTCTCTTTAAGAGGCTAAAGTTCCAAGCACCCCTGACTAAAGAGGGGCTAAAACTAGTCTTGAGACTAAAAATTTTTAGTCAAGGGTACCCCTACTAAATTGTGGATTAGTCCTCTCTCTACTCATTTAACTCCTCTCCTTTAACACAGGCGAGTTCTGGATTGGAGGGTTTGGAGGATAATAAATGCTCATTAACTTGATTTTAGCCTTTTTAGTATTTGGATCCAAGCATGGGTGAGGCTAGCATGTTTTAGTCCCACTACTTTTAGTCATGGGACTAAAACGTATCCAAGCACCGTCTTAGTTTTATTTGAGGGGTGGGTTGCGCTGGACACCATTATTGTGACTAGCCTTTTTAATAGTACTATATGCATAATTTGGCGACGATCTCTCTCTATATGTACCACCTTTTTTTTAATTTCAAGTTTTGCTCCATGGCGCAATCCATCGATACTACTGCTGTACAAAAGTATACATTTTTTAAAAGGCTAGAGGGCGGGGCAGGCTAGCTTGGTCGGTTTCACGAGAGGCGAGGGCCTTTGTGATTTGACGGCTCATTACTACTGGAAGGTGGGGCCTTGTGATTTGACTGCTTGTATAAATGCGCCGACGACCTGATCGAGGAGGAGCAAAGAACCGTGCGGTATACTCAAGTTTTCCACTGGAGTAGTACTGCGACGGAGGAGCACGAAACACGGAAGCCCAGTGCCATATGGCGATAAAAATGATCTAATTTGTTAGTCATCTCATTGTTAGCATTGTTCTATTCATTCCCTCAAAAAACCATTGTTCTATTCATGCCTCGCAGAGAACGTGACACGTGCGGCGAAACACCCGAAGCAAAAGATGAAACACAGGAGCAAAAGAAGAAGGAAGATTATCACCCAAAATGATCTAATTTGCCACGGAGTCGTAACTGCTTCTTCATTGCCTCCATGACCTCCATCTCCTAACGCGTCTCCTCCGTCATCTTCTTCATTTTGTCCATGACGCGGGATTTCTCGACGCGAGCCTTCATCATCTGTTCCATGGCCGCATTACGTACCTTGACAGCAGTCGGGTGCTCGATGCGGAGTTTCGCCAACTCCTCCTTCTGTTCCATGATGAGGGCCTGCAGCATCTTCATCGAGGAACTACTATTCTCATGCAGCTTCTTCCAGCCGGCGTTCTTCTCCTTCAATAGGTCGACCTCATGGCAGAGCTTCGCCTTGTCCTCCTTAAGTCGTAGGATTTCGCCGGTCGCCTTCTTCTCTGAGGCAATGCTCTTCTTCAGCAGCATCACCAAGCCGGCGGTCAACTCCCCTACTGATTGAGCTCAGCGGGCATGTCGTCGAGGCTCTCCTTCAGCAAGTCCATCAAGCCTTGCATGAACTCCTTCTGCTTATTGAGGTGCTTATTGAGCTGATCGGGCATGCCATCGAGGGATAACGACTCCAGCTCCGCCGGCTCGGCATGTTCGCCTCCGCGGCTAGGGCGCTCCTGGGAGCCATCGCCTGCCCGTGAGAGATCTTTCGAGGTCTCTGCGTGGTGGCGAGCCCTCTTTTTTTCCGCAGCCTTGGTTGCCGCTCCCTTGTCACGAGTAGTTCTCAACCTAGAGCTCTGCTCACCGGCCATGGCAACGACGGACGAAGGAGAAGCACTTATGAGGAGGAAAGGTAGAGTAATTTTCGGTTAGGTAGTTCCCCTTTTTATAACCTAAGTACTAGCACTAGTACTAATACCTGCATAGTGGGAACATGTTCAGGTTTGGTACGTACTAGTAGGTGTGAGCAGGATTTCGAATGTGATGGGAACAAGGTAAAGATTAATTGATGGTTTTGGTTTCGAGGCCCGAAACGGCTCCCGATGAGTTTAGCGGAACATAAATTTCAAGTACTACACTGCTCAAATGCGTAAATATTATGTTACTGTCAAAAATTGGCACAAAATACGAAGGAGACCAATGGAAGTACTACTAGCAACCCACGATTTAACTACTCGCATGCGCGCAGTGGAGTAATAATGTCTTTCTTCCGCCCTCACGTCCACTTAATTTGCATGCGCTGTATTAATTGACCATCAATGAAGTGAACGACTTTACACGCGTGAAATTTTCACATGGGGTGGATCTTGGTACAAAATTGTGTCCGCTCGTGTACCCGCATGTGCGTGCAAGGGAATGAGTGCGTGCGTGGCATGCGTGCACATCTTCGCTTCATGCATGTACCGCCAGTATGGCTCAGGGAGGACGAGTACATTCTTCTGGAACCAGCAGCACATCACTGTGATCAATCCACGCAAGGAGGTCGCGACAACGCCTCCACATGTGCCATGTGGCTTCATGAACTGTAAGAGAGACACTGTGTAGCGTGCCATTGGTATTCTAATTTACGTGTTTTGCACATACTCGAAGTACTAGTAAGGTACACGTGCATTGCACGCATCAGATTTTGCAACCAAATTATGAATAAATACCACACTATAGCATGTAAGCTCTGATTCATATATGCCTGATGTAGCCCTTTGTTTAATTCTTATAGTTCATCTCATTCAAAATCAATCAATTTTTATAAAAAAGCTAAGAACACGGGAATAGGAAAAACATGGGATTATAGTGGAATGTCGTCTTGAATCCTACAGGATTGTACGAGTGTTTGATTGTGCATAGAAAAAACGCAAAATTCTTTCAAAGAGGTTTGAGTGGATGGGATGTTTCCTATGAAATCTAGTGCAAATGAATCATATGGAAAAATTCCTATGGTTTACAATCCTATGAATCAAACAACCAAGATAGGAAAAATTCCTAATGATTAAAATCCTCCGAAATTCCTTTGAGAATCCTTTGAATCAACGAAGCCCTTAATCTATTTTATGATTCATGGAATTGTGCGTTGTAAAGCATAAAGTAAAAACAAATAATGGCAGTTCAACTAGAAAAAAAGTTTGGGCAGTTATGATATGGAACATTCTAGAAAAAAGAGAACCACTATTGTTTTGAGGTTTGTGCATTATGCTTAAGTTCAACCATGGAGTCTGCTAGATTGTACATGTGGCAAAATCCGGTGGGGGCTAGAAGATGGTGCGAGGGGCCGAGTGGAGGGAGACTATGAAGGAACGAACAAGTGCGAGATCGATATTAGAGAGAGGGGGCGAACACGTGCGCTATTGCGCGCAGTGGCGGAGCCATGAAAAATAAATGAGCTAGGGGGCCAAGCATTGCTAATCCTTTACGAGGAGGGTCAATTCATGAACTTAAACCATTTTTAGCAGCAATTCTCCAATGATCACATTCATATTAGCCTCGATATATAGTGATGTTAGGGGGAGGGGGGCAGGGCCCTTACTGCCCCCTGTCTTCGCCATTGTGCACGCGTCTGAGAGATGAAGTGGAAGGCATAGATGATGAGAGGGGGACGTTGAATATATAATTAATGTGGGTGTATTAGCTATATATGTTAATCCTATATAGGGAGGTATAGATTGATCGATGTGGACATGGGAAAGAGGGTGAGACCTCACTGGATATATCGATTGATCGGTTTGTGTGGAAAACTATGAAAGACCTAGCTATATACACACATACATAGAGGAACATCGATCGTTGTGCATGCACGCGTGAGAGATAAAGAATGCCCGATATGATGGAGAGGGGGATGTGCGTGGGTGTGTGCCTTCATGGGAGACCAACCTGAAGAAGAAGATTGCATGCGTGCGATGGATAATGCCGACTTGTAGTGTGTGTGCATGCATGCACGAGAGAAAGTTAGTGGTACAATTATAAAGAGAAGACTACTGTGTGGGTGTAAAAGAATAGGTGAGGTCATAATCAATGTAAAGTTGAATTCAAATATTTGAATAAGAGATCCTAATGTTTGAAACCCATGCATGCATGAATATAACGGAGATCTGCGCGGTGTGGTTTGGAAACGAGCATGTTGTAATGTATACACATTGAATAAGGTTAGACTGATTTGAATTTGAGATACCGATGGCAGACATCATTTGGCCATGACGCATCCGTGCATGGACACACTATTCTAATTGGAGATGATGGGCGGCTTTCGCATCACATATCTATATCTATACCCCTATATATATATTATATTTTATATTTTTTTATATTGTGGGCGGGTAACTTTAACTTTGAAAGATGGTCGTTGGATGAGGCGAATCCGATGGTCCAAAGATGGCAAATTTGAGCACTACTGGTCGTTGGATATCATCTAGATTCCACCATATTTCGCCACATGTATAATCTAGAAGACTCCATGGTTGAACTTAAGCATAATGCACAAACATCAAAACACAAGCACTTCTTATTTGTTCTAGAATCTTCCGTATCAGAATTTCCCAAATGTTTTTCTACATAATTTTCCATTACTTGTTTTTACTTTATGTCTTACAACGCACAATTCCATGAATCTTAAAATAGATTAGCTTTCTTATAAAAACTAGATGATTTTGAATGAAATGAACTATAAGAATTAAACGAACATCTACATAATGCATATATGACTCAAAGCTTGCATGCTATAATGTGGTATTTATTCATAATTTGGTTGCCAAATCTCATGCGTGCAATGCACGTGTACCTTACTCTAGTCTAAATGGTGTTTGTGTGTGTGTTGTGCATGTTGAGGTGCAAATTGTCTTTTTTTGGGTACACGTTAAGCTTGTTCTTCCGAAATTTCAAGCCGCGCCTTGTTATGCCGAAAATTCAAGCTAGCGTCTCTGTCTATCGTGGAGCGAAACTCCCGCCTCTTCAACCCGCGCCTTGTTAGCCCGAAATATTTAAGATATATCTTTGTCTCGTTGTACTCCGACAACTCCCTCCATCTCAACCCGCGCCTTGCTATTCTGAAATTACAACGCGCGTGAAAAATCCCACCTCCTGTGAAATCCCGACACGCGAAATGCCCGTGGTACCCCTGAACCGAAAGAACCGCCTCAAATCGGTGGGGGTACTTTCGTAACTTACCCCACATTTCGGACAAGCATGTCTCTAAGCCATGGTTCCCCACTGCCATCCCATCCGCCCACCCATTCGTACACCGAGGCCATGAAAACCCGCGACGAAACCCCACACCCTGGTTCGTCCGCCACCCAGCTGGAGCCTCTTCCTCGACGACGTCGTCCACAGCAACACCTCGACGTCCCTCATCCACCGTACCGGATGAGGATCCGTCGTCGATCTCATCGTCCCGCCGGTTCAGCCACCCCGTCCTCCACCTCCAAGGAGCTTCCCCGACGTTCCCCTCGTCTTTCACGCCACCTCCATTCCCACACCGCCGTCTTCAGCTGCACCACCGGAAGAGCATCATCATCACCGTTTCCTCGGATGAAGCTGCGGCCTAATGGGCGCCACTAAAGAGGTTGTACACTAATCACCGCATTTTCTTCTTGATTCGATCTCACGGTGCTGCCGGCGCTCGGTCCCGAGCCGACACGGCGCGACTCCATCCACGGCAGCGTCGCCGGCCACTTCCTCCACGGCGTCGCTCCCTCGGCGGCGACATCCACATCAGTAGGAGCTGCTGTTGCTTTAGCTCTCGCTCGCGCTGCTGCTCTGCTCTTGCTCTCGGTCCCTTGCCTGGTCTGCTCTTGCTATTGCTCTTGCTCGCGCTGCTGCTCTTGCTCTTGCTCTTGCTTGCGATGCTGCTCCGATTTAGCTACACTTCAGTCGACTGAATCGACTTTTGGGTCAGTCGATTTTCAGGGGGTGGGGGGGGGCTCGCT
>NC_041386.1:285644410-285652366 GCF_002162155.2 Triticum dicoccoides
TGGGGATCACCAGAGAAAAAGCTCGGCACGGGGGGGGAGCCTAGAGGGATGGACGGGGCGGCGGCGGACCAGCGGTGGGGAGTGTTTTCGGGGCGGGTGGGGTGGCGCACCGCCGGCCGCAGGCGGCGGGGGGCTGCTGTTTGGCCGGTAGTGGCTGGCGGCTCAAGGGGTGGAGGTTGAAGATGAACCGCAAGCCCTTGATTTCGTATCCAACGGCTGCAAAATCGACTTACCAGAGATGAAAAGGTTAGTCGACCAACATGTAGCCTCACCTTGCTAGTGCGTTTAGTTTAGATAGCAAAATTTAGTTTCGACAACAAAATTCAGTTTCGACAATTAAGTTTAGTTTCGACAGATAAGTTCAGTTTCGACAGTTAAATTCAGTTTCGACAGTTAAGTTCAGAGATGAGCGGCTGATGTATTTTACATCTAGCACTTTGTGGTTATGTATTTTACGTCATGTATTGGAGATGCTATTAGAATTCCACTCAGGTTAACGTTGTTCGTTGTCTCTCTTGTCCTGCTTCAGCCTCAACGTCGTACAACTCACCGGAGCTGCTCCAATGACGAAACCCTCCATCACAGCGGAGCAGTACCTCGGGCTCCATCTCCAGACGCCTAAGTTCTTCTTCCCCTCCTCCGACAGCCAAGTCAGCCGGAGCATCCTCACCGGCCAACCCAATCACGCTGAGATCGACATGACTTCGCCAAAGAGGTTGTACACTTGTTGCATCTCTTTTTTACTCTACATGTTATATATATTGTCCACTAAGCACTCGTAGTAACGGGAAATACGATTATTTTATCCTACTATATGACAAGCAGTGAGGTACCAGGCAACTTAGCTATCCATGATGGACTCTCTTGAACACCATCATTATTTATCTCTGCGCGTTTGAGCTGTGCATTTGTCGATGGGCCTGGGAGTTGAGCTAGTATGGCAGTGGCCTGGGTCCAAAGTAATAGAAGTAGCACAAAAACATTTTTTTAGTGTAGGATTTTCCTTGCTCAAGCCTACCTACTAGAATCGCCAGTGCTTGAAAGGAAAAGTGAATGAAGAACATCGGAATTCGAAAGTTTCCTATGGTACTACTTTTCATGAATTTGGTGCAAAGGAATGGAGCAAAGGAAAACTGTAGGATTTGTTCCTTTAGTGTCTCCTTGAAAGAAAAACCGTAGGAATTCTAATTTCCACTTCTCCTCCTTTTCATATTCCTATTGATCAAGCACAAGACTAAGAGATAGTAGCATAATAGCGTTATAACCGTACATTTTCTTGTGGTTTGACTTAATCTCACCATGCTTTTTTGCATCATGTGATCTTCCAATTGTTGTGAATCAAACACCCAGATTGGCAGAAATCCTATGTTTTTAAATTCTCTATTTTGCACGTGCCTATTCTTGTCTATTTCCTATTCCTGCATTGTTAGAATCCTCAAATTCAAACAAGCCCTTACTCAATTACTTCTGTTATAGATATGCGTCAAAGAAAACCTTGTGTGGTTTGTCCTGCTCCTGCGGCGTTGTGTTCCACCCCAGCTCAGCTGCTCCAACGACGGAAGGGTTCACCACAGCAGGGATCCGCTCTCCAGACTGTCTTTCGCCGCCTCAGATCTTCTTCACCGCCGCCGGCAGCCACGACAACTGCATTACCATCATCAACTGAGCAGATGACCTTGAGGACTACACGGGTCCGCAAGAGAGGTCGCACTCTTCCGTGTCTGCTTACGTTATGCGTCGCTTAATATGATGACATGCTACATTATCGTCGTGTTCACCTATTAGACTCCGAGTCAGGTCCAAACTAATGCTGAAACTTCAGTTTTTAAATGGTTGTGGGGTACATATTGGGGCAGCAATCAGTACTATCTGTCTACTATCTGGTTAATCTCCGGTGTCTACTATGAGTTTCATGTTGGGTGCAAACAAACATTAAAGGAGCCATTATCTGTATTTTTAACTAAAGCTATTATCTGCCTTCTATCATTGGTTTTGGGTCTATCCACAGTTTACTACCATCACTCTGGATTTGTGCATGCACTCCTTACATAATCTCACTATGTTTTATTCCTATGCATGCCAGTTATTGTACACAATGGAACTGATCATGTAGAGCAAAAGAGACGAGCCTTGCGTGGCAATAAAATTCATGCAGACATCGTTCCATGGTGGGCGCAAAGGCAGCCCCCTCCACCCATTTCGGATCGTAATCAAGAGGAAGATAACTGCTCTGAGGGGGATTCAGAAGGAGAAGACCACTCCTATTTACCCCATGAGGTCTTCGCTATAACTTGGAATGCTGATGTTGGTAATATCATGCATATGGTGCCTTGCATTGCTTACTGTATACATTAAAGATGTCATCTGCTTAGTTTAGACATGCTTTGTGTCAATGCCATCTGTTTAGTTTCTTTATCGTATATGTGAATCATGCAATGCCATCTTGTCTAGCCAGGCATCATATATGTGAATTTTGCAATGCCACCCTGGTTAGCCAGTCATCTTATATGTGAATTATATCATGCCATCATTTTTTATTACGTGTTAAATTTGTCAACAATTTTAGTACATTCAATTACTCTTCCTGTGCATCATCCATTCGGCATGGTCATGGAAAAATCTGGAGTGGAAACAAGGTGTTCAGAGCAGACAATGCTATCTGACGAAGCGCATCTCTTGCTAGTTATAGGTAGCTCTTTAGAGGAGGATTCACAGACAGATGACCAGTCATATCCCCCCCCCCCCGAGGTGCATGCCCTAACTTGGCAGGGTTATGTTGCTCATATCGTGCATATGGTATCTTGCATTGCTATGTCATTTGCTTAGTTTAGACATGCTTTGTGTGAATGCCACCTGTTTAGTGTCTAATTACCATATATGTGAATTATGCAATGCCATCTTGTTGCAAGACATTATATATCTGAATTATGCAATGTTATCTTGTTGCAAGGCCTTATGTATGTGAATTATGCAATGCCATGCTGTTTAGGCTAGCGTCATATATGTGAATTATATCATGCCGTCCTTTTTTGTATTTCTCATTGCTTTTGTCGACAATGTTTGTATATTCAACTGCTCTTCCTGTGCATCAGCCATTTGAATTGGTGATGGAGAAATCTGGAGTGAAAACAAGGTCTTCAGAGCAGACGATGCTACCTGCTGAAGCAGATATCTTGCTGGTTACAGATAGCTCTTCAGAGGAGGATTCAGAGGCAGATGACTAGTCCTATTATCCCCCTGAGGTGTATGCTCAAACTTGGCAGGGTTATATTACTCATATAATGCATATGTTGTATTGCAATGCTTAGTTTTTACATCATATACACAATATTGAATGCCATCTCCTTAGTTGACACATCATATATGCGATTGCCCTCTGCTCACTTCCTTAGTATATAAATCATATATTTGAATTATGTCATTCCATGATGTTTACATAGACATCATGTATCTGAATTATGGCATGCCAACCCATTTTCTAAAGACATAATATAGTTATATCATCTCATCATGTTTACATAGTCATCATATTTTAAATTATGTCATTCTATCCGTGAATTATATCATGCCATCATGTTTCCATCGACGGCATGTTTGTGATTTATGGCATGCCAACCACTTTAATAGACACATCGTATAGTTATATCATGTCATCCTGTTTACATAGTCATCATATTTTGAAGTATGTCATTCTATCATGTTTAGTTAGCCATCATACATGTGAAATTGTGTCATGCTATCCTGTTTAATTAGCCATCGTATATGTGAAATTATGTCCTGCTATTCTGTTTGCTTAGACAACATAAATGTGAATTATTTCATGCCATGTTTTCTTCCCTACTATCCATTGCACCCGTCTATCTTACAATGTCTGTACATTCAATTACTTTTCTTGTTTATTAGCCATTTCAATTGGAGGGAGTGATGGCAGTATCTGTGAGAGTAAAAACACGATCTTCAGAAAAGATCATGCTACCTGTCGATGTAGATAGAACCACGGTTGTACTTTCCCAAGAACAAGCCCCACCACACATAACCCACACTCATGCAGATTGTACCCCTACCCAGTTGGACAGAGAAACAGCTACACCCCTTCTAACCCCAACCCCAGCAGATAGACACCCAGTTTCTGTTGATACAGCACTGCCTCCACCATAGAGCACCCAAACACGAGTAGTTAGTAAGGCAACTGCAGTGCCCAAATCACGAGGACCACCACTCTGAACCCGAAGTCAACGCTTAAAGAAGAAGAAGAATTGTTCTTAGGTCAGGTTCCGTAGCTATGGTTCATACTAGTTTTCTCTTGTATCACTGTATTTACTGATACCAACTAATTTCAAATTTGAAGGATGCAATTGAAACTCCAATGGCGCAACAAGTATGTTTTAAACCTGTTTCTTCAACGTGTTTGGCTGTTTGCTGTTGTAACTTGCTCTATGTTGATTTTAGTTTCAATTGAATAACCAGTTATGTTCTCATGCCATGCACATTACAAGTGTTGTTATTGCTACATAGTTTCCCACACTTATATTCTGTCTATGCTGCTTTGTCTTAAATAGATATGATTCGAACTGTATCTATCTTGATTTGGCAACATAAACTAGAATGATATAGACAATACAGTGACCATACTACATAGATATATGTTTGTTTCATGCTGTTATCCTGTCCACCTTACTACTGAAATGGTTTACCAAAATGAGTTTCATATACTACATTGTAAACCTGAGATGTGTTTGTTTGTTTCTCTTTTAGAATGCGGATAAAATATTGGAGAAGAGTACCCTGTTATGCAATGGTAAAGGAAGTAATGCAGATAAGGTTCAAGATAGTGAGACATCCCTGTTGGTCTCCAAGAAAGCTGATAAAAACTATATTGAAGACATTGAGACAACCCCAAAGTCTTGTCTTGATGTAGTGTTCAAGTTACTGGCTACCACTGCTGGCACCAGCTCTTCGAACTCGTTGCCTGAATCAGTTCGGCTTCTTGAGTCTCAACTTCAAGTTGAAAGACATCGATCAGATGTTATGCGACAGGAAGCCGAAGGACTGAGGAAGTCCCTGCAGAATTCAGATGCATACTTTCTGGTGCAACAGCAAGCGCTGGAGGACTTAAGCGCCAAACAAGAGAAAGTTAATAAGCTTGCTAAGCATCTTGCCAGCATTATGGGTACCCAGGATATTGTTTCTTGAGCTCTTCTGAAGTGGTTTCAGTTCTGGACTTGTTTTGCTGCGGCGTTTATATGCTGCTGTGTTCCCTATATTTGCACTGGTGGCGAACTTTCATGCCCAGTGGATGTAATATGTGTAATAGTCGTGATAGCCTAGTGTAAGTTGCTTGCTTATTTATTTCCCTATTGTCTTGTTTATTTGTTTGCTTGTAGTCAGTGCAGTTCTTTTTCTGCGGTTTGCTAGTGGCTGCAATAACCTATTTTTAAAACTAGGCCACAATAACCATGGGCTAATATTTACTGTAGTGACACTGGGCCTCCTACGGGCCGTAGAAACAGTGGGCCTTCTACGGGTCGTATAAACAGTGGGCCTTCTACGGACCGTAGAAATAGTGGGCCTTCTACGGGCCGTAGAAACAATGGGCCTTCTACAGGCCGTATCATCAATGGGCCTTATACGGGCCTTATGATCGATTGGCGAAACATGGGCCAAACAGACTGCATTCTGGCCGTAAACGGGCTAGAGTTGGAATCGTCCATTCATGGGCCGACCATAACGGGCCGTCATTAATAGGCCGTATTTGATGACGCTATGAAAACGGCCCAACGTATTAACGGACCACAAACAGGCCAACTGTAACCACGGGCTGAATTTGGCCCACAAGCAGAAAATGACAGTAATGGGCCGTAAGTAAACGAATGCTGGAAAATAGCCCAAGAATAAATGGGCTCTGAGAAGGCCGAAAGATAACATGGGCTAGAAATGGCCCAACGGAATAATGGGTCGTTAATGGGTATAAAGTGATACACTATTCTTTACGGGCCAGTTTCACCATGGGCCGTTAATGGGTGTAAAGTGATACACTGTTCATTACGGGACAGTTTCACCACGGGCCGTTAATAGGCCAAGAGTTACATAGGGCCTCATATGGGCCGAAAGACGTCATGGGCCATACATGGGCCAGAAGTGAAAACGGGCTGGAATCATATTGGATGGCCCAGATGACGCTACTGGGCCTAATTTGAATAGGGCGTAACGGGCCTTGGGTTAGCGGGCTGTAAATGGGCTATATGCGAACAGGCCGTTAACATGCTTTCCATGGGCCGGCCCGCCACCTTTTGACCAAGTCAAACGGGCCGGCCTTTCCACAGGAATGGGCCTCTGTTGGGCCGTGCCACGTGTCGACGTATCATAGGCGCCTTCTATCCAATGAGTGGATGACATCTGTCCCAGCGATGAGCCGACACGTGTTTCCTCCAGCCAATGATGATTTTACACGTGGAAAATCCCCATAGGTTGGGGCTGTTAATGGGTTATCGGATCCAAAACCCGACCCGATAGCTTAACGGCGTTCTGTTACAGTGGATGCCACGTGTTGGTCACCCTTGACGAAAGCACTTCTGTGACGCGCGATTTATCGTCATGGAAGTGGACACTTCCGTGATGATAATTTTAGTAATGTCATGGAACACTTCTACGACAGCATAGGTATGACTATCTTGATTCTATCATAAAATCGTCATGGATATACATGCATGACAGAAAACGCGACCTACTGTGACAAACACGTATCATCATGGAAGTGTATTTTTTTGTAGCGTACTATCATACAATATATCAATATTTACCTATCAACCATTTCGAGACTCCTCGTCATGTCCATGATCTCATCCGGGACTCCGAACAATCTTCGGTCACCAAAACACATAACTCATAATACAAATCGTCATCGAACGTTAAGCGTGCGGACCCTACGGGTTCGAGAACTATGTAGACATGACCGAGGCACATCTCGGATCAATAACCAACAATGGAACCTGGATGCTCATATTGGTTCCTACATATTCTAAGAAGATCTTTATCGGTTAAACTGCAATAACAACATACATTATTCCCTTTGTCATCGGTATGTTACTTGCCCGAGATTCGACCGTCGGTATCCTCATACCTAGTTCAATCTCGTTACCGGCAAGTCTCTTTACTTGTTCCGTAATGCATCATCCTGTAACTAACTCATTAGTCACATTGCTTGCAAGGCTTATAGTGATGTGCATTACCGAGAGGGCCCAGAGATACCTCTCCAATACTCGGAGTGACAAATCCTAATCTTGATCTATGCCAACCCAACAAACACCTCCGGAGACACCTGTACAACATCTTTATAATCACCCAGTTATGTTGTGACGTTTGATAACACACAAGGTATTCCTTCGTTATTCGGGAGTTACATAATCTCATAGTCAGAGGAATATGTATAAGTCATGAAGGAAGCAATAGCAATAAAACTTAATGATCATTATGCTAAGCAAATGGATGGGTCTTCTCCTTCACATCATTCTCTAATAATGTGATCCCGTTGATCAAATGACAACACATGTCTATGGTTAGGAAACTTAACCATCTTTGATTAACGAGCTAGTCAAGTAGAGGCATACTAGGGACACTTTGTTTTGTCTATGTATTCACACATGTATCAAGTTTCTGTCGGATTTCGGGTTCCGGCAGACCCTTGAGGTTCGAACACTGGGGTACGCGCGGAGATTTCGCCTCCTACCTTCCTGCACCCCTCCGCCTTGTAAAGATCTAAACTAAGGAAAGAACAACACAAGAGACACAGGGTTTATACTGGTTCAGGCCACCGTTGTGGTGTAATACCCTACTCTAGTGTGTGGTGTGGTGGATTGCCTCTTGGGCTGATGATGAACAATACAAGGAAGAACAGCCTCGCGAGGGTATGTTCTTGACTGGGGCGATGAACTGCTGGGAGGAGCTCAGTCACCCTTC
>NC_041386.1:285652775-285686260 GCF_002162155.2 Triticum dicoccoides
GATCTCTATCCTTCGATTCCTCCGGCTCGCTCCCTTTTCCGCCCCCTTGGCTCTGTGGGTGGCTGGTCCTATTTATAGAGGCCCTGGTCCTCTTCCCAAATATCGAGCGGGAAGGGAGCCAACAATGGTGGGCTAATTTGAAGGGGGACAGCTAGTATCAACTATCCTGACAAAAGTAATCTTCGCCTGCGCAAAGCTCTGGTGATGACGCCGTCTTGGGCTCCACGGTGACCTCCATCTCGTAGTCCTCCTGGTCTTGGTCTCATTGCACCAAAACGGCAACCTTTGCCTGATGCCTCGGTACTCCACGGCTGCGCTTGACCCCTTTGCACCAAAGAGGAAGGGAGGACACTATGCGGGCTGGCACCCGCCTGGCGCCTCCGGTCGTCATGGCTTGCGTCATGGGCAGCTCGTGAGGTACCCCGCCTTGATCTCTCCGCCTCCTCGTGAGCCAGCCTGATGAGGCCGCGCCTAAGGAAGCTCCGCGTCATCCGCCCCGCGAGGCTTGGCCCCTCGCGAGGGTCTTGGGTTTGTGTTGGTGAAGATGGGCCGTGCTGGGCCCCCCTTTGAGCCACGCCGCAGGCTGCAGGCAGGCAAGTCTGGGGACCCCCGTTCCCAGAACGCCGATAGTAGCCCCCAGGCCCAAGGCGCGCTCGGACTTGGCCGTGCAGGGAGGCGGAAGGGCAAGAGCGAAGCGCCGCGGGCCCTAATAGCCTGCGGCCTTGGGCGCCGCGTGGCGGTTGATTGGACGTGGGCATCTCCACTTCCCCATGGCGCCTCGGCAACTGCATGGATTGGACAAGTCCCTGCATGCAAAGCGGGTCATAATTACCCGCGATCGTGGCGGCCGTTGGTTGGCCATCGCCAGTTATAAGTATGGACCGGCGCGCGCCCTTCCAGTTCATCCCTCCTTGCTTCTCCTTTTCTTCATGGCCCCATCAAGGAGGTTCTCGGCCGCAGAGAAGGGGAAGGCTCACCAGGTTGAGCCCGCCTCTACTCCACCCAAGCGCGGCCGATGGCGCCCTCGTAAACATCCTGTGGCCACCACGGTGGCTCCCCGCGGCCGTGGAGGCGATCTTCAGCACAGCGACGGGCGGATTGCTGCGGCCAGGGGGCGCGCTCTGGCTGCGCGTCCCCCTAGGCCGTGCTTTCGCGCTGCTAAAGTGCTGTCGGAGTTCGTCGTGTGGTCGGCGGGGCCGACCAGCACTCGGCTTCCACTTCCTCGCTTCCTCCTTGGCGAGCTCCCGGCCGGCGCCCCGGGTGGCCTCTGGCTTCAGGCCGACGGCTGCTGCAGCCGGGCCTCATGGGTCTCACTGGAGGTCTCCGTGGCCGGGAGCCTGTTCCTGGCCCGCGGTTGGCGGACGTTTGCCCGTGCGCGTGGCCTGAGCTGTCGGTGCACCCTACACTTCAAGTTCGACGGCGATGCCACCCTCTACGTGAGGGTGTTTGGGGAAGATGGTCGCCGTGCAGGGTGTTGCCCCGAGGGTGACGACCGCGGCTGGGAACCCAGCTCCGGCGATGATGAAGAGGGCAGCGCTCGCACGGCCGGCGGCGCTCAGGGTTCCTCAAGCTTCTCCGGTTCTTCTTCAGGCGGCGACTCTTCTAGCAGCGGCCGCGGTCAGCCTCCGCGCCGCCGTATCTGCTTGGAAGGTGGCAACGTGTCCACCCGCTGTCGCGCCCTGGTGAAGCGCGAGAGGGAGTCCGCCTGAGCTCCTCAGGCAGCTCGGGCCTTCCCTGCGGGCCGGTGTGAGGCGAGCTGCACCAGATTTGTTCTTTCTTTTTCCTTTTCCCTACGTAACAAAGACAATAGTGTGGAGCCCCGCGGGGGCGTGTTTGGGTTATTGCTGTTAATCATCGTTTTGCTTTCGTTACCGTACCTTCCGGCTACGTGCTTGAGCGTGGATAGTTCCTGGCCCTGGCCGTGGGGGGGCGACCGACCCAGGCCCTTTGTTTGTGTCGCGGTGCCCGTGGGGCATGGACTGGAGGGGTGCTCCTGTAAGGGGCCCAGGTCGCGAACTCTTTGAATGACTAGGATAGGAACACTCGCGAGGGCGCTCAGTTGCCCCCCTCGCGAGGCCTTGCACAAGAGAAATCGAGGCAGGAGAGTGAAAAGTCGAAGAACCACAAGCCAAAGACAGCAACAACTTCAATAAAACTTCGAATGAGAAGGAACAAGCCAACTGCGGAAAGCAAATGAAAAGCCGCGTCCGGCACCTAATCTAGTCTTCGACGTCTTCTCACCAGCGCGGAGCTAAGTGCTACCACTGGGCGTCAGAGAGAGCCCCAGGGCTTGAGGCCGGCGCTCCTGAGACTCCAGGGCGTGTACAGCCCCAACTCATTATTACGTGAGAGTGTCACGGGCGGCGAGCTTCACAGGCGTTGGCCTTCTTCATAGGCTCCGGGCCTTTTCCCAAACGCGATGGCTTCACAGGCATTCACCTTCTTCACAGGCTCTGGGCCTTTTCCAAAACGCGATAGCTTCATAGGCATTCGCCTTCTTCACAGGCTCTGGGCCTTTTCCAAAACGCGATAGCTTCACAGGCATTCGCCTTCTTCACAGGCTCCGGGCCTTTTCCCAAACGCGATAGCTTCACAGGCATTCGCCTTCTTCACAGGCTCTAGGCCTTTTCCAAAACGCGATAGCTTCACAGGCATTCGCCTTCTTCACAGGCTCTGGGCCTTTTCCAAAACGCGATAGCTTCACACGCATTCGCCTTCTTCACAGGCTCTGGGCCTTTTTAGGGGTAGAACCTCCGGAGGTGCTGGATGTTCCACGCATTTTGGACTGGCACCCCCTCCTGAGTCTCCAAGCGCGCGGAGCCGGGCCTGGAAACATGAACAACTTTGAACGGGCCCTCCCACATGGGAGAGAGCTTGTGCAGCCCCTCCCTGGAGAGGACCCACCTAGGCACGAGGTCTCCTACCTCGAGAGTTCTGGGGCGGATGTTGCGTCAGTGATATCGCCGCAGTGCTTGTTGGTACCTCGCCGCTCGTAGCGCGGCTTCTCGGCAACGTTCCTCCCCCAGCACGAGGTCCATCCCCCGCATGGCGTCCTGCTGCGCCTCGTCAAACGCCAGGACCCGCATGGAGCGACGTCTGACCTCGTGAGGGAGGACCGCTTCGGCTCCGTAGACCAGGAAGAACGGGGTCTCTCCAGTCGGCTTGGTCGCGGTTGTGCGGATGGACCACAACACGGACTAAAGCTCGTCGTACCAACCTCTGCCGCAGGCCTCCAGCTTCTTCTTGAACATCCTAGTCTTGAGGCCCCTCAGGACCTCCGCGTTGGCTTGCTTGGCCTGGCCGTTGCTTTGGGGGTGCGCCACTGAAGTGTAGCATATCTGCGTTCCAAGGTTAGCACGGTATGTTTTGAAGAGGTTACTGGTGAACTGCGAACCGTTGTCCGTGATGATGCGATTCGGCACCCCGAACCGGCTCACGATGCCCTTGATGAACTTGACCGCGGAACCCGCGGGAATGGTGCGGACAGCCTCTACTTTAGCCCACTTGGTGAACTTGTCCACGGCGACGTAGAGGTAGCGGTAGCCCCCAGGCGCCCGAGGAAACGGGCCCAAGATATCCAGCCCCCACACTGCGAATGGCCACGAAAGGGGTATAGTCTGCAAGCCTCCTGCTGGCTGATGGATCTGCTTGGCGTGGAACTAGCAGGCCTCACAAGCTTTTACTAGTTCGACGGCGTCATTGAGCGCGGTGGGCCAATAAAACCCACTGCAGAACGCCTTGCGACGAGGGTCCGTGATGATGAATGATGTCCACAGTCTCCACCGTGTATATCTTCCAGCAGTTCCTTCCCTTGCTCCCTGGAGATGCAGCGCAGGGATACATCGCTTGGCCGATTCCGGTAGAGCTCTCCATCCTTGATGCAGTATGCTGTGGCCTGGCGTGCCACTCGCTCCGCTTCCTCCTCCTTCTCTGGCAGGGTCCCTTGCATTAGGTAACTCCGGAGCTCCGCGATCCAACATCCCTCCTGAGGTTCCATCGTCAGGAGCAGACGTGCTCCTGAGGCCGGGCCATAGGCCAGAGCCCCTGAGGCAGGTGGCTGAGGGAGCTCCTCCCAGGGCTGAGCCATGTTCGATAATGACGGCAGGCCTGATGGCTTGAAGAGCCGCTCCTCAAAAACGCCAGGCTCCTGAGGTAACCGCCTGGACGCCCGTTTGGTGATGTCGTCGGCCTCCTGATTGGTGCCACGGGGCACATGCTGCAACTCCAACCCCCAGAACTGCTTCTCCATCTTGTGGACCTCCGCTAGGTAGGCTTCCATGTGCTCATCCTTCGGCTCGTACACCTTGTTGGAGAAATTGACAAGGAGCTACGAATCGCCCTTGATGGTGAGGCGTTTCACCCCCAGGGCAGCCGCGGCCTTCAAGCCCGCTATTAAACCTTCATACTCTACTATGTTGTTGGAGACCTTTTCACCTTGCTGGAAACAGAGCTGCACAGCGTAATAGAGCTTGTCCTGAGTGGGTGATATAAGCACCGCCCCAGCCCTAGCGCCATGCCTGGAGAACGCCCCATCGAAGTACATGACCCAGCCTTCTAGCGCCTCGCTTCCCGGGGACAGGGACTGATCCTCGTCGGCCTTGAGGCCTGGCGCCTCCGTCCATTCTACCACAAAATCTGCCAACGCTGCTCCCTTGATGACTCTGGTCGTGCTGAATTCGAGCCGAAACACTTGCAGTTCTATGTTCCACTCAGCGACCCTTTCAGCTGAATTAGGGCTCCTGAGTACTCTCTCCAGGGGGTATGACGAGACGACCTTGATGGGGTGACCTTGAAAATAGTGCCGCAGCTTGCGCGAGCCCACCAGTAGCGCGAGGAGGAGTTTCTGAGGCATGGGGTACCGTGCCCTTGCATCCCGCAACACCGTGCTGACGAAGTACACTGGGTGCTCAATGAGGTAGAGTGCGTCAGTGCTGGTGGCTCCCTTCGGAGACCGTGGCGCCTCTTGAGGCAATGAGGCCTCCTGAGACTGGCCATCTGGAAGAGGGGCCTCTTCCGCCTCTGATGCGCCCCCCGGCGGCGACTGATCCTCCTCAGCCGCGGTGGCGGTTTCTGTAGGCCTTCCTTGTCCCTGTTCTGCCTTGTCCCGGGCTGCTGTCGTGGTTTTGATTCGGCGCTCCTCTCTGACTGCCACCAAGGCTGTGCTGGCGGAGTAGGCAGTGGCGGCGAGGTAAAGCACCAGGGGCTCTTGAGGGCGCGGAGCCACCATGACCGGTGGGCTGGTCAGGTATCTCTTGAGATCCTGGAACGCCTTGTCGGCCTCTTCAGTCCACTCGAAGGGCCCCTTTTTCTTCATTAGCTGGAAGAAGGGCAGTGCTCGTTCCCCCAACTTGGAGATGAAGTGCCCTAGCGCGGTCACGCGCCCCGTGAGCTTCTGCATTTCTCTGAGGGTCTTTGGCGGGCTCATGTCTTCCACCGCCTTGACCTTCTCCGGGTTAGCCTCGATGCCTCGGTGGGACACGAGGAAACCCAAGAGCTTGCCCGAGGGGACTCCGAACACACACTTCTCTGGGTTGAGCCATAGGTTCACTGCGTTGAGGCTCACGAAGGTTTCCTCCAAGTCTTGTATCAAGGTCTTGGCCTCCCGAGACTTTACCACAATGTCATTGACGTAAGCTTCAATATTCTTCCCGAGCTGCGGGCCCAAGGTGATGTGCATCAGCCGCTGGAAGGTCGCCCCTGCGTTACGCAGCCCGAATGGCATGCATGTGTAGCAGTACACCCCACACGGGGTTAGGAAGGTTGTCTTCTCAACGTCTTCTACCGCCATCTTGATCTGGTGATACCCAGAGAAGGCATCCAAGAAGGACAACAGGTCGCATTCTGTAGTGGAATCGACGATCTGGTCGATGCGGGGGAGCGGGAACGGATCTTGCGGGCATGCTTTGTTGAGGTTGGTGAAGTCGACACACATGCGCTCCTTCCCTCCCTTCTTTGGCACAACGACAGGGTTGGCCAACCAATCCGGGTATCGGACCTCGCGAATGACCCCGGCGGCTTCTAATTTGCGGGTCTCTTGGATGATGAAGGCCTGCTTTTTTGTGGACTGCCGCCTGGCCTTCTGCTTCATAGGGCGCATGTTGGGGCACACGTTGAGGTGATGCTCGATTACACTCCTAGGGATCCCTGCCAACTGGTCAGGCTCCCAAGTGAATACCTTCTTGTTTGCATGCAGGAACCTGACCAGGGCCTTCTCCTGCTCGGGTTTGAGGTGGGCGCCTATGGTGAAAGTGGCGTTGGTGGATCCATCCTCATCGATGGGTATCTGCTTGGTTTCTGCCTTGTCTTCGGTGAACAACTGTTTCTTCTTGGCGAGTGCAGCCGCCTTGGGCCCGGGGGTCTCCAAGTTGGCGGGCTGTGCCGACGCCGCCGTCTTGAAGGCGAGCTTGAGCACCCGTAGCGCGTCCCCGGTGTTCCCGTGCACAGTGAGGACACCGCTACTCCCGGGCATCTTCATGAGGTTGTATGCCGGGTGCGTCGCGGCCATGAACTGGGCCAGCGTTGGGTAGCCGAGGATGGCGTTGTAGGGGAGGCCGATGGGGGCGATGTCGAAGTCGACCAGCTCTGTGCGGAAGTTGTCGTAGGTGCCGAAGGTTACTGGGAGCCGGATCTGTCCCAAGGAGCTGGACGACTTGCCCCCTATGCCTGAGAAGGGCCGGCTGGGTTGCAGCCGTTCCAGGGGTATGCAGAGGAGGTTGAAGGCCTCGACCGAGAGCATGCTGAGGCCCGCACCGCCATCAATGAGGGTTTTGGTGACGGCCACCTGGCAGATGGTGGGGGTGCACAGCATGGGGAGCGCACCCGAGCAGGCCGAGTTGGAGGGGTGGTCCTCCGAGCTGAAGGCCAGGCCGGTCTCGGGCGCCGCCCGGTCCAGGGGAGCCCCCTGCCGCGTGGAAGCAGCGCTGACCCGGCGGATGAACGGCTTGACGTGGTGACTTGTAGGCGGCGCCTGCGAGCCACCCAAGAGGGCCGCGACGACCGGGGGTGTTGGTGCAGCGCGATGGGCGGGGGAGAGGTTGCGGGGCTCCATGGGCGTGCGGAGCGTGCGGGACGAAGAACCAGCTGGGGTGAGCGAGGGAGTTGCGGTGCGTCCGTCTTGCCGCATGGACGGATGCTGGGACGATGCTCGCTGCTCGTCCCCCGCCGGGCCGGTGGCGGCGTTGATGGCAGGCGACGGGGAACGGCGAGGACGCCCGCCGACAGGGGCCGTCTGGGCGACGCGGGAAGCGAGCGCGGCCTGGCGCTCGGCGCGGGCCCGACAAGCGTCAGACATGGGCGTGATGGTCGGAGGAGAATGGGGTGGTGGAAGAAGAATCTCGGCGCACCCCTACCTGGCGCGCCAAATGTCGGATTTCGGGTTCCGGTAGACCCTTGAGGTTCGAACACTGGGGTGCGCGCGGAGATTTTGCCTCCTACCTTCCTGCACCCCTCCGCCTTGCAAAGATCTAAACTAAGGAAAGAACAACACAAGAGACACAGGGTTTATACTGGTTCGGGCCACCGTTGTGGTGTAATACCCTACTCCAGTGTGTGGTGTGGTGGATTGCCTCTTGGGCTGATGATGAACAATACAAGGAAGCACAGCCTCGTGAGGGTATGTTCTTGACTGGGGCGATGAACTGCTGGGAGGAGCTCAGTCACCCTTTTCTCTCTCTCTCTCTTTCTGATCTCTATCCTTCGATTCCTCCGGCTCGCTCCCTTTTCCGCCCCCTTGGCTCTGTGGGTGGCTGGTCCTATTTATAGAGGCCCTGGTCCTCTTCCCAAATATCGAGCGGGAAGGGAGCCAACAATGGCGGGCTAATTTGAAGGGGGACAGCTAGTATCAACTATCCTGACAAAAGTAGTCTTCGCCTGCGCAAAGCTCTGGTGATGACGCCGTCTTGGGCTCCACAGTGACCTCCATCTCGTAGTCCTCCTGGTCTTGGTCTCGTTGCACCGAAATGGCAACATTTGCCTGATGCCTCGGTACTCCGCGGCTGCGCTTGCCCCCTTTGCACCAAAGAGGAAGGGAGGACACTGTGCGGGCTGGCACCCGCCTGGCGCCTCCGGTCGTCATGGCTTGCATCACAAGCACCTCATGAGGTACCCCGCCTTGATCTCTCCGCCTCCTCGTGAGCCAGCCTGACGAGGCCGCGCCTGAGGAAGCTCTGCGTCGTCCGCCCCATGAGGCTTGGCCCCTCGCGAGGGTCTTGGGTTTGTGTTGGTGAAGATGGGCCATGCTGGGCCCCCCTTTGAGCCACGCCACAGGCCGCAGCCAGGCAAGTATGGGGACCCCCGTTCCCAGAATGCTGACAGTTTCCGGTTAATAGAATTCTAGCATGAATAATAAACATTTATCATGATATAAGGAAATATAAATGACAACTTTATTATTGCCTCTAGGGCATATTTACTTCAGTCTCCCACTTGCACTAGAGTCAATAATCTAGATTACTTTGTAATGATTCTAACACCCATGGAGTCTTTTGGTGCTGATCCTGTTTTTCTCATGGAAGAGGCTTGGTCCACGGGTATGCAACATTCAGATCCATATGCATTTTGCAAATCTCTATGTCTCTCTCCTTGACTTGATTGCGGATGGAATTGAAGCGTCTCTTGATGTGTTTGGTTCTCTTGTGAAATATGGATTCCTTTGCTAAGGCAGTTGCTCCAGTATTGTCACAAAAGATTTCATTGGACCCAATGCCCTAAGTATTACACCTAGATCGGATATGAACTCCTTCATTTGCTGCTTCCGAAGCAGCTATGTACTCCGTTCACATGTAGATCCCGCCATGATGCTTTGCTTGGAACTGCACCAACTGACAGCTCCACCATCAATATAAATACGTATCCGGTTTGTGACTTAGAGTCATCCGGATCAGTGTCAAAGCTAGCATCGATGTAACCATTTACGACAAGCTCTTTGTCACCTCCATAAACGAGAAACATATCCTTAGTCCTTTTCAGGTATTTCAGGATGTTCTTGACCGTTGTCCAGTGATCCACTCCTGGATTACTTTGGTACCTCCCTGATAAACTTATAGCAAGGCACACATCAGGTCTGGTACACAACATTACATACATGATAGAACCTATGGCCAAGGCATAGGGAATGATTTTCATTTTCTCTCTATCTTCTACAGTGGTCGGGCATTGAGTCTGACTCAACTTCTCACCTTGTAACACAGGCAAGAACCCTTTCTTTGACTGATCCATTTTGGACTACTTCAAAACTTTATCAAGGTATGTGCTTTGTGAAAGTCCAATTAAGCGTCTTGATCTATCTCTGTAGATCTTGATGCCCAATATATAAGCAGCTTCACCGAGGTCTTTCATTGAAAAATTCTTATTCAAGTATCCTTTTATGCTATCCAGAAATTCTATATTATTCCCAGTCAACAATATGTCATCCACATATAATATTAGAAATGCTACAGAGCTCCCACTCACTTTCTTGTAAATACAGGCATCTCCACAAGTCTGTATAAAACCATATGCTTTGATCACACTATCAAAGCGTATATTCCAACTCCGAGAGGCTTGCACCAGTCCATAAATGGATCCCTGGAGCTTGCACACTTTGTTAGCACCATTAGGATAGACAAAACCTTCTGGTTGCATCATATAAAAATCTTCTTTAAGAAATCCATTAAGGAATGCAGTTTTGACATCCATTTGCCAAATTTCATAATCATAAAATGCGACAATTGCTAACATGATTCGGATAGACTTAAGCATCGCTACAGGTGAGAAGGTCTCATCGTAGTCCACTCCTTGAACTTGTCGAAAACCTTTCGCAACAAGTCGAGCTTTGTAAACAATAACATTACCGTCAGTGTCAGTCTTCTTCTTGAAGATCCATTTATTCTCTATGGTTTGCAGATCATCGGGCAAGTCAACCAAAGTCCACACTTTGTTCTCATACATGGATCCCATCTCAGATTTCATGGCCACAAGCCATTTAGCGGAATCTTTGCTCATCATCGCTTCCTCATAGTTCGTAGGTTCGTCATGGTCTAGTAACATGACTTCCAGAACAGGATTACCGTACCACTCTGGTGTGGAACGTACTCTAGTTGACCTACAAGGTTCGGTAGTAACTTGATCTGAAGTTTCATGATTATCATCATTAACTTCCTCACTAATTGGTGTAGGCATCATTGGAACTGATTTCTGTGATGAACTACTTCCCAATTCGAGAGAAGGTACAACTACCTCATCAAGTTCTACTTTCCTCCCACTCACTTCTTTCGAGAGAAACTCCTTCTCCAGAAAGGATCCATTCTTAGCAATGAATATCTTGCCTTCGGATCTGTGATAGAAGGTGTACCCAAGAGTTTCCTTTGGGTATCCTATGAAGACACATTTCTCCGATTTGGGTTCGAGCTTATCAGGTTGAAGCTTTTTCACATAAGCATCGCAACCCCAAACTTTAAGAAACGACAGCTTAGGTTTCTTGCCAAACCATAGTTCATATGGTGTCGTCTCAACAGATTTAGATGGTTCCCTATTTAACGTGAATGCAACCGTCTCTAAAGCATAACCGCAAAATGATAGTGGTAAATCGGTAAGAGACATCATACATCGCACCATATCTAATAAAGTACGGTTACGACGTTCGGGCACACCATTACGTTGTGGTGTTCTAGGTGGCATGAGTTGCGAAACTATTCCACATTGTTTCAAATGAAGACCAAACTCGTAACTCAAACATTCGCCTCCACGATCAGATCGTAGAAACTTTATTTTCTTGTTACGATGATTTTCCACTTCACTCTGAAATTCTTTGAACTCTTCAAATGTTTCGGACTTATGTTTCATTAAGTAGATATACCCATATCTTCTCAAATCATATGTGAAGTTCAAAAAATAGCGATACCCGCCGCGATCCTCAACACTCATCGGACCGCATACATCAGTATGTATTATTTCCAATATGTCAGTGGCTCGCTCCATTGTTCCGGAGAATAGAGTTTTAGTCATCTTGCCCATGAGGCATGGTTCGCAAGCATCAAGTGATTCCAAAAGCCCATCTGCATGGAGTTTCTTCATGCACTTTACACCAATATGACCTAAACGGCAGTGCCACAAATAAGTTGCACTATCATTATAAACTTTGCATCTTTTGGCTTCAATATTATGAATATGTGTATCACTACGATCGAGATTCAATAAAAATAGAATACTCATCAAGGGTGCATGACCATAAAAGATCTTACTCATATAAATAGAACAACCATTATTCTCTGATTTAAATGAATAACCGCCTCGCATCAAACAAGATCCAGATATAATGTTCATGCTCAATGCTGGCACCAAATAACAATTATTCAGGTCTAAAACTAATCCCGAAGGTAGATGTAGAGGTAGTGTTCCGACGGTAATCACATCGACCTTGGAACCATTTTCGATGCGCATCGTCACCTCGTCCTTAGCCAATCTTCGTTTAATCCGTAGCCCCTTTTTCGAGTTGCAAATATGAGCAACAGAACCAGTATCAAATACTCAGGCGCTACTACGAGCATTAGTAAGGTACGCATCAATAACATGTATATCAAATATACCTTTCACTTTGCCATCCTTCTTATCTGCCAAATACTTGGGGCAGTTCCGCTTCAAATGACCCATCCCTTTGCAGTAGAAGCACTCAGTTTCAGGCTTAGGTCCATACTTGGGCTTCTTCCCAGGAGCAGAAACCTGCTTTCTATTCTTCTTGAAGTTCCCCTTCTTCCTTTTGCCCTTTTTCTTGAAACTAGTGGTCTTGTTAACCATCAATAGTTTATGCTCATTTTTTATTTCTACCTCCGCAATCTTAAGCATTGCGAAGAGCTCGGGAATTGTATTTTCCATCCCTTGCATATTATAGTTCATCACGAAGTCTTTATAGCTTGGTGACAGTGATTGAAGAACTCTATCAATAACACTATCATCTGGAAGATTAACTCCCAGCTGAGTCAAGTGGTTATGGTACCCAGACATTCTGAGTATGTGTTCACTGACAGAACTGTTCTCCTCCATCTTGCAGCTATAGAACTCGTTGGAGACTTCATATCTCTCAACTTGGGCATTTGCTTGAAATATTAACTTCAATTCTTGTAACATCTCATATGCCCCATGACGTTCAAAACGTCTTTGAAGTCCCGATTCTAAGCCGTAAAGCATGGCACATTGAACTATCGAGTAGTCATCAGCTTTCGCTTGCCAGACGTTCATAACATCCGAAATTGCTCCTGCAGCAGGCCTTGCACCTAGCGGTGCTTCCAGGACCTAATTCTTCTGTGCAGCAATGAGGATAATCCTTAAATTACGGACCCAGTCCGTGTAGTTGCTACCATAATCTTTCAACTTAGCTTTCTCTAGGAACAAATTAAAATTCAAGGGAATGGTAGCACATGCCATTGATCTACAACAACATAGATATGCAAAAACTATCAGGACTAAGTTCATGATAAATTTAAGTTCAATTAATCATATTACTAAAGAACTCCTACTTAGATAGACATCCTCCTAGTCATCTAAATAATCACGTGATCCATATCAACAAAACCATGTCCGGTCATCACGTGAGATGGAGTAGTTTTCAATGGTGAAAATCTCTATGTTGATCATATCTACTATATGATTCATGTTTGACCTTTCCGTCTTAGTGTTTTGAGGCCATATCTGTATATGCTAGGCTCGTCAAGTTTAACCTGAGTATTATGCATGTGCAAAACTGTCTTACACCCATTGTATGTGAACGTAGAGCTTGTCACACCTGATCCTCATGTGGTGTCTCGGCATGACGAACTGTAGCAATAGTGCATACTCAGGGAGAACACTTATACCTTGAAATTTAGTGAGGGATCATCTTATAATGCTACCGCCGTACTAAGCAAAATAAGATGCATAAAATATAAACATCACATGTAATCAGAATATGTGACATGATATGGCCATCATCATCTTGTGCCTTTGATCTCCATCTCCAAAGCACCGTCATGATCTCCATCGTCACCGGCTTGACACCTTGATCTCCATCGTAGCGTGGTTGTCGTCTTGCCAACTATTGCTTCTGCAACTATCGCTACCGCATAGTGATTAAGTAAAGCAATTACATAGCGATTGCATTTCATACAATAAAGCGACAATTATAAGGCTCTTGCCAGTTACCGATAACTATTACAAAACATGATCACCTCATACAATAACTTATATCACATCATGTCTTGACCATATCACATCACAACATGCCCTGTAAAAACAAGTTAGACGTCCTCTACTTTGTTGTTGCAAGTTTTACGTGGCTTCTATGGGCTTCTAGCAAGAACCGTTCTTACCTACGCATCAAAACCACAATGATTTTTCGTCAAGTGTGTTGTTTTAACCTTCAACAAGGATCTGCCGTAGTCAAATTCGATTCAACTAAAGTTGGAGAAACAGATGCCCGCCAGCCACCATTATGCGAAACAAGTTGCATGTATGTCGGTGGAACTAGTCTCATGAACGTGGTCATGTAAGGTTGGTCCGGGCCACTTCATCCAACAATACCGCCGAATCAAATAAGACATTGGTGCTAAGCAGTATGACTATTATCGCCCACAACTCTTTGTGTTCTACTCGTGCATATCATCTATGCATAGACCTTGCTCAGATGCCAATATTGGGGAACGTAGCATGCAATTTCAAAAAATTTCCTATGCTCACGCAAGATCTATCTAGGAGATGCATAGCAACGAGAGGGGGAGAGTGTGCCCACTTACCCTCGTAGACCGAAAGCGGGAGCGTTAGGTTAAAGCGCTTGATGTAGTCGAACGTCTTTGCGATCCAACCGATCAAGTACCGAACGTAAGGCACCTCCGAGTTCAACACATGTTCAGCTCGATGACGTCCCTCGAACTCTTGATCCAGCAGAGGGTCAAGGGAGAGTTTCTTCAGCAAGACGGCGTGGTGATGGTGATGGTGATGTGATCCGCGTAGGGATTCGCCTAAGCAGTACGTGAATATGACCGGAGGAGTAAATCATGGAGAGAGACGCCGCACACGGCTGGGAACAATTGGTGTGTCTCCAAGGGGTGCCCTGCCTACGTACATAAAGGAGGGAGAGGACGAGGCCGACCACCAGGGGGCGCGCCAAGAGGGGGGAGTCCTACTAGTACTCCAGTCCTAGTAGGATTCGCTACCCGTTTTTTCGAGGGGGAAAGAGGGAAGGAGAAGGAAAGGGGGAAAGTAAAGGGGGGCCGCACCCCTACCCCTTGTCCAATTTGTACAGCCCATGGGGGTGGGGGCACGCGCCACCCCTTGTGGGCTCCTCTCTCTTGCCTATGGCCCATGTTGGCCCATTACTTCCCCGGGGGGTTCCAGTAACCCCTTGGTACTCCGATAAATATCCGAAACGTCCCAAAACCATTCCGGTGTCCAAATACTATCGTCCAATATATCAATCTTTACCTCTCGACCATTTAGAGAGTCCTCATATTGTCCATGGTCTCATCCGGGACTCCGAACAATCTTAGGTCACCAAAACAGATAGCTCATAATACAAATCATCATCGAACGTTAAGAGTGCGGACCCTACGGGTTCGAGAACTATGTAGACATGACCGAGACATATCTCCGTTAAGTAACCAACAACGGAATCTGGATGCTCATATTGGTTCCTACATATTCTACGAAGATCTTTATCGGTAAAACCGCAATAACAACATACATTATTCCCTTGGTCATCGATATGTTACTTGCCCGAGATTCGATCGTCAGTATCCCCATACCTAGTTCAATCTCGTTAGCGGCAAGTCTCTTTACTCGTTCCATAATGCATCATCATGTAACTAACTAATTAGTCACATTGCTTGCAAGGCTTATAGTGATGTGCATTACCGAGAGGGCCCAGAGATACCTCTCCGATACTCGGAGTGACAAATCCTAATCTTGATCTATGCCAACCCAACAAACACCTTCGGAGACACCTGTAGAGCATCTTTATATTCACCCAGTTACGTTGTGTTGTTTGATATCACACAAGGTGTTCCTCCGGTATTCGGGAGTTGCATAATCTCATAGTCAGAGGAATATGTATAAGTCATGAAGAAAGCAATAGCAATATAACTTAACGATCATTATGCTAAGCTAACGGATGGGTATTGTCCATCACACCATTCTCTAATGATGTGATACCGTTCATCAAATGACAAAACATGTCTATGGTTAGGAAACTTAACCATCTTTGATTAACAAGCTAGTCAAGTAGAGGCATACTAGGGACACTTTGTTTTGTCTTTGTATTCACACATGTATCAAGTTTCCGGTTAATACAATTCTAGCATGAATAATAAACATTTATCATGGTATAAGGAAATATAAATAACAACTTTATTATTGCCTCTAGGGCATATTTCATTCAGCTTGTAGGGTACGAAACCACCTCAAAGCTATTCTTTCCGATCAATCTATCCTATAGTTCATACTAAAATAACACCAAGCTATTCTTTCTGATCGATCCATCCAAGAGTTCGTACTAAAATAATACCATATGATACACATCAACCAACTCTAATGTCACCGCGAGTATCTGTGAGTTGATTGTATGATATGCAACAAACAATTTCACATTCATAATACTCAATCCACATAAAGAACCTCAAAGAGTGCCCCAAGATTTCTACCGGAGAAACAAACGAGAGAACATGCATCAACCCCTATGCATAGATTACCCCAGTGTCATCTCAGGAATTGGCAAGTTGAGTGCCAAAAAACATATCAAGTGAATCAATATGATACCCCATTGTCACCGCGGGTATTCATAGCAAGACATACATCAAGTGTTCTCAAATCCATAAAAGTATTCAATCGGATAAGAACGAAATCTCAAAGGGAAAACTCAATTCACAACAAGATAGACCGGGGAAAACACAATATGATCCAACTATATTAACAAAGCCCGTGATACATCAAGATCCTGACATCTCAAGAACACGATAGAGAGAGATTAAACACATAGCTACTGGTACAAACCCTCAGCCCCGAGGGTGGACTACTCCCTCCTCATCATGGTGGCTATCGGGATGATGAACATGGCCACCGGTGATGATTTCCCCCCGGCGGAGTGCCGAAACGGGGTATAGATTGGTCTTTCGTGGCTACAAAGGCTTGCAGCGGCGGAACTTCTAATCTATCGACTCCCCTAGGAATTTTTTGGAATATTTAGGAATTTATAGGGCAATGAGGCGGTGCGGGAGGTCACCAAGGTGCGCACAACCCACCTGGGCGCGCCTGGGCCTCCAGGAGCGCCCTGGTGGGTTGTGCCCCCCTCAGGGCTCCCCTCTGACACTTCTTTGGCCCACTAGATCTCTTCTGGTCGAAAAAATTTCAAAAAGTTTTGCTGCGTTTGGACTCCATTTGGTATGGATTTTCTGCGAGGTAAAAAACAAGCAAAAAACAACAACTTGCACTAGGCACTACATCAATAGGTTAGTCCCAAAAAATGATATAAAGTTGCTATAAAATTATTATAAAACATCCAAGAATGATAACATAACAACATGGAACAATCAAAAATTATAGATACGTTGGACACGTATTAGCAGCCCCAAGCTTAATTCCTACTCGTCCTCGAGTAGGTAAATGATAAAAACAGAATTTTTGATGTAATGCTGCCTAACATGTTCATCGCATATTCTTTTCTTTTGTAGCATGGACATTTGGACTTTTATATGGTTCAAAGCAATAGTCTAGTTTTTACATGAATATTTCAGTACTCAAGCATATCAACGAGCAACCATGTCTTTCAAAATATCAACACTAAAGAAAGTTATGCCTAGCCCATCATGCTCAATCATTGATCCATTCATGAAACACACTCACATATTAGCTACATCCAATGCTCAAGTACGATCATAGCGCTCCCTAGTTGGTGCTTTATAAGAGAAGATGGAGACTCAAGTAAAAATAAAAATGGCATAAGGTAAATAGAAAGGCCCTTCGGAGAGAGAAGTAGGGATTTGTAGAGGTGCCAGAGCTCAAAGCAAAAATTTAGAAATAATATTTTTGAGAGGCATACTTTTCTCGTCAACGAAAACGACCAAGTAATTCCCAACACTTTCCATGCTAGATATATCATAGGCGGTTCCCAAACAGAAAATAAAGTTTATTCCTTTTTCCACCATTCTTTCACAATCAATGGCTAGCCATATCCACGGGTTCCTTCCGTACCAACATTTTCCCAGGAATTTATTATTTGACAACATAAAGTAAATTTCTTTTTCATTTCGGGATTGGGCATCCTATTACCGCCGTACTCTCGTGCAATGATAAGTGAATAAATACTCGTCTTGAGAATAACACATCTAGCATGGAAAACATTGGCCACCCCCTGCCACTTCATGAGCGGTACGAGCACACAAAAAGGAAATTTATTTTGAAAATTAGAGATGGTACATACAAATTTTCTTAGAACGGCATGGAAATACCGCACATGGGTCGGTATGGTGGACTCATATGGAAAAACTGGGGTTAAAGATTTTGGATGCACAAGTAGTATTTCTACTTAGTACAAGTTGAGGATAGAAAATAGATTGAGAAGCAACCAACCAAGAAACGAAAACTCACATAAGAGAGCATTAAGCATAACTAACACCAAATAATGCACCATAAGTAGGATGTTATTTCATTGCATAACTATTGAGTTTTGTGCTTGCATAGGGAATCAGAAACCTTAACACCAATATTCTTGACTTACATATCACTATCATCATATCTCAAAACTATTACAAAGAATCAAGTTTATTTTCTCCAATGATCTTCATGAAAGTTTTAATTATATCCCTCTTGAATATCTATCACTTTGGGACTAGTTTCATATGTTTCTTTTAATAAGCTGAAACAAATTTAAGTGAAGAACATGAGGATAAAAATTTTCTTCTCGCAAAATAATATAAGTGAAGCATGAGAGAATTTCTGCAAAAATTTACTAACTCTCAAATAAATCTAAGTGAAGCATGAGATCATTTCTTCAAAAACACTAAAGCACACCATGCTCAAAAATATATAAGTGAAGCACTAGAGCAAATAACAAACTACTCCAAAAAGATATATGTGAAGATCAAGCGAGTAGTTAAGGAAATGGGTAGCTATTTGAGGGCTCTCTCTTTTTTAAAAACTTTCAGATCTAAGTGTTTATTAAAACATCAAGAAAGGCAAAACAAAATGACATTCAAAGAATATGACAAATTATGTGAAGAAGCAAAAACTTAGGCTCAACCGATACTAACCAATATTTGTTGAAGAAGAAAGGTGGGATGCCTACCGGGGCATCCCCAAGCTTACATGCTTGAGACTTCTTGGAATGTTATCTTGGGGTGCCTTGGGCATCCCCAAGCTTGAGCTTTTGTGTCTCCTTAATTCCTTTTATATCATGGTTTCCCTAAATCTTAAAAACTTCATCCACACAAAACTCAACAAGAACTCATGAGATAAGTTAGTATAAATCAATGCAATAACATTATCATTCTCTACTATAATAAATCACTAAAATTATTATTTAACATTGCATACTAAATGCCTCTACATATTTAATACTCCTATCCTCAAATAGAATCATTAAACAAGCAAACATATGCAAACATAACAACAATCTGCCAAAACAGGACAATCTGTAAAGAATGCAAGAAGTTTCATACTTATGTAACTCCAAAAATTATGAAAATCTACCACACTTTAGAAAATTTACCGTAGCTTATTTTTTCAGAAAGTTTCAACATTTTATCACATTCTGACTTTTCTCGGGTATTTTTGTAACAGTGCTAAACTTTCTGTTTTGAAACAGCAACAAATAGACTTGCAAAATAAGCATGGTAAAGGCTATCCTTGACATTTTCATTGAAGTAAAATATGCAAATCATTATTATAAATAAAATCAAGCAAATCCTAACAAAATAAAATGACGCTCCATCGAAACTCATATCATGTGATGAATGAAAATATAGCTCCAGGCGAGGTTATCGATAATGTTGGAGACGAAAGAGGGGATGCCTTCCAGGGCGTCCCCAAGCTTAGTTGCTTGGATATTCCTTGAATATTAACTTGGGTGTTCCTTGGGGATCCGTAATATTAGGGTCTTGTCAATCCTTATTCTCCTTATATCGATATCGCTCCCAAAACTTGAAAACTTCAATCACACAAAACTTAACGGAACTTCGTGAGATAGGTTAGTATGATAAAGCGCAAACCATTCACTTTGGTACTATCAAAGACAAGATTCATAATTGTTCTCACATAATTACTATTGTATCTTATCATTTCCACAATTTATATTGAGCAGTATAGGCCATAGAAACTACAAAACTATAGCGATCTGTCCTCAAATGGTCAAATCTCTGTGTATAAGTGTCATCCCTGGATCGGTAATGCTGACACACACAGTACTCGGGGATTTATAACAGAGTGCAATCACACACTTATTACATAGAATGTCTCAAAAGAAAATTTATTACAATAATATGGCAGAAGGCCATCTAAATAAGATAACTGCGGAAGATTCGAAGGTAAATGAGTCCATCAACTTCAACGGCATAGCTGAGTGCACGACAACAACCTAGTGCACCTTACTCCTCGCCTGAACACTCTGTAACATAATACGTTGTAGCCTATGTAGGTCAGCACATGGAATATGCTAGAAAAATAACACTATAGAGCAATGAACATGTAACAACTATAACTATATGCATATTTGGCTGGTCGAGGCTCTATGGTTATTTTTGCAGAAAGCTAATTTTCCCTACAACAAAGGAATATATTTTATTTAACTACAAAGTTTGTTGAAAACATTGAGAAGATTCCTACAACTCAATCCCAAATTAATAATCATCAACCCAACAAATTAATTAAGTAGAGTGATGAGATCAAATCAATAATTCAAGTACGAGATACTCAAGATGTCCATAACCGGGGACACGCCTAACCATGATTAGTTTATACACTCTGCAGAGGTTTGCACACTTTTCCCCACAAGACTCGATCTCCTCCATTGGATTTCTCGCACTACATGGTGTTTGAGAAACAGATGACCGAGACACAGTCTTTCAGAAGCATTAACTCTTAACTCTGGGTAGACAGTACCACCTACATCCCCTACATCTTCTATCCTACCACTGAAAGAGGTCACTCAACTTACTCAACTATGCCAGAGCCCATAATGGCTTGTGGCTGCACACGAAAGTTTCCAGCATGAATAATCTTATGATCCCTTTGAGCCTGGGTGGCAAACCGTAGGATGATCACGCCGGTACTCCGGGATATCCCAGGACAACACTGGATTGCTCCATGTGCCCAGACAACCACTGGGTGCTCCAGGGTGCCTCAACCAATCCACCCAGATGTGTATTTAAGTAGCCACCTTAAGTTTAACCATTAATAATATTCTCACATCTGTCGTGGATCACTCAAACCAAACTACGTGTACAAGCATAGCATAAGTGTAAGCATAACGTAGAAGTAACTCCCAGGGTTTGAAAGAAAGACAATAGGTTCTACATCATCAACTACTTCCAATACCCACATGTTATCAAGTCCTAACCATGTAGTGTTTGAGGATTGAAAATCTAATGCATAAAAACTAGGTAATAACGGGGTATGATCAAAGTGTTACTTGCCTTGCTGACGATCTGAAAACCCTAGTGACTCGTAGTAGCACGACTCGCACTCCGGAAACTCTATAGTGAACAAACAATAGCATACATAAGCACCCAAGCATCGGATGCAAGGTCAAAAATCAAATGAAAAGATCCGAATTGAAAGTTCAACCGAAGAGCTTCGATTTGCAAAAAGAATCAATCGAATCGAAGCTACGAATCTCAAACTACGATCAAAAGAAGTTCGAGTTCAAATCTGCTTGAAACCAAATTTTAAATTGTCAAAACCATGTTCAAGTTGATTACCTGGAAAGAGGAGAACAAGACGAAGATTTTGGCGTTGGTTTCACTGGATTTGGACAAGCGAGCAAAAAGTTGCGAGGTTTGAAGACGAGGGACTAATCTTGATAAAAGAAATCGCGGATAGGTCCCTGGCTGAAAATAAAATAAAAAGAAAAAATCTATCGAACGAACGTTCTCTAACAGAACCAAACGAATGAATGTGTTTGTTAAAACGAACTAAACATAGAACCTTCGCTACTTAGAACCAACCAGAAATAACCGAGAAAACCCGAGAAAACCGAAATAAACCGACGAAACCCTAAAAACCGGCGGGTCGGCGTTGGGTTTTCCGGCGAGACGGCGAGGCGGCGGCTCCAGCGGACGGCTGCACGGGGCTGTGGTGCGGCAGCGTGGCATTGGGCGGTGGCAGCGTCGTAGTGCGGCGGCAAGGCGGCAGGGCAGCAGCAGGCGGCGGCGAGCGGCGGCTTGCGGCGGCGCGGCAGCGGCGAGGAGGCGGCGACTGCGGCGGCTGGGTGAGGTGAGGAGGAGGGGCGGCGGCGGCTCCGCCTTATAAAGGTCGGGGGGTGTGGCTTGCGGGAGGAGGCGCCGGGGCGGTTCGGGAGTAGTGCCCCGGCCGGACTCGGACGGTGGCGGCGGGGTCTCTCTCGCGCGGGAGGAAGGCGGCGGCGCTGCGGGCCTGCCTGCTCGGCTGCGCCTTCGGCCCAGTCGGGTGGGAAGTTTTTTTTAAATAAAATTTTGCGCGAAGAAAATCCTAATAAAATAAAAAAAATCTAAAAAATACCAGAAACAATTTTCGCCGTCTAAACCTAATATTTAGAACAAAGTGAACATTTTTCTGTCCTAAAATGCAATTTTCAAAAATGCATATTTTTTTCTAATTCAAATAAAATAGCAAAAAAATGCAAATAAAATGTAAATTTGATTTTAAAATTTCTTCTCCAATGTTCCTCTCTTTGGAAGAAGTCATTTTATCTTCTCTCTTTTTTTGATTATTGGAAATAATTGGAGAGAAAAATATTAAAACCAAATTGATCCTGTTTTCAAATTTGAGAAAATTCAAATATGAAAATATGTGAAACCTCCAACTCTCTCCTTGGGTCCTTGAGTTGCTTAAGATTTCTAGAATCAGAACCAAAATGCAAATAAAACATGATATGCATAGGATGATGTAGCGACCAGACCTCAAACAGTCTGATCTCTGTGCTCAGGTGTCATCCCTGGATCAGTAATGCTGACACCACACAGTACATCGAAGGATTTATAGCAGAGTGGCAATCACACACTTATTACATCGTTGTCTCTAAGAGACTTATTACAATAAATATGGCTTAAGGCCATATAGTGTCGATAACAGCGGAAGACTTGGAAGGTAAATGGGTCCATCAACTCCAACGGCATCACTGAGTATAGGGCCACAACCTAAAAGCACCTTATTCGTCGTCTGAAAAGTCTGCAACATGAGAAGTTGCAGCCCGAAAACGGGTCAGCACATGGAATATGCTGGCAAAGTAACACATAGAGAGTAATGGAATGAAACAGCTATACTATATGCATATATGGCTGGTGGAAAGCTCTATGGTTACAGTTTTGCGTAAAGCCAGTTTTTCCCTACTGCAAAGGAATAAATTTATTTAACTATCATGGTGGTTGTGAAACATTGAGAATGGTTGACAGCATTCTCAATCCCAATTAAAAGTAATTAAAACCCAGCAACATTAATTAGAAGTAACATGTTGAGATTCATAATGATATTCAAGTACTAGATACTCAAGTTGTCCATAACCGGGGACACGGCTAATCATGATTAGTTTGTACACTCTGCAGAGGTTTGCGCACTTTTCCCCACATGACTCGATCGCCTCCGTTTGTTTTCTCGCACTACAAGGTGTTTGAGAAACGGATGACCGAGACATAGTCTTTCAGAAGCGCTAGCACCTTACATGTGGGGTAGACCGTACCACCTATAACCCCTACATCTGCTAGTCCACCCCGTAAGAGTTCGCACAACTTAGTCAACTATGCCAGAGCCCATAGTAGCATGCGGCTGCACACGGAAGTTTCTAGCATGAAAGATCTTATGATCCCTTTGAGCCTGGGTGGCGGTCCAAAAAAAACAGGCAAGTCCTGATAGACATCAGGTGCCTCAATCCACCCAGATGTGTGTTTAAGTTGCCACCTTAGATAAACCATTAAAATTATCAACTCACATCTGTCATGGATTTCACTTACCCAATCCACGTCTACTAGCATAGCATGGCATAATAAGCAAACGTAGAAGTAACTCCCAAAGGTTTCATAATAATACAGGTAATAGGTACTACCTCATCTACTTCCCATCCCACAATTTAATTAGATCCTAATCATGCAATGTGAGAGGATTGATCTAATGCAATAAAACATGGGTTGTATAAAAGGTATGATCAAAGTGTTACTTGCCTTGCTGATGATCCGCGAGACCTAGGGTTTCGAAGTAACAAGCGGCGCAATCCGGGTGATCTATCGCAGACAAACAACAAGCATACAATAAGTACTCATCTAATGCACAGGTAAAACTCGAACAAGAGAACGAACCAGAAACTTCAATTTAAGAACTCTGGTTGCAAAGAAAGAAAGAACCGAACAGACGACGGAAAAACAAACGGCGGAAGAAAACAACTCGTTTCTAGCAAGTTAAACTAGGTCATTTTTTACCAGGGAAAAAACTTGTTCAAGTTGATTAGACGGAACGGCGGTTTCGCAACGAAACTCCAGGCGCTTGAATCACCTGATTCCGATAAACGAGCGAGAAGAAAGACTAGAACGAAGATCGGATCTGAGATCATGATCGTGGAATAAATCCGACGAAAAGAAAAAGAAGAACGATTAAACGAACGGGCGTCGTTAACCGGGGAAAATTGGTGATCACGTTCATTGAGACGAACGGTCCAAAATAAGAACGAAAACCGATCTAGGGTTTTCGGAGAAAAAGACCGAAACGAAAAACCGATCTAGAAACTGGAACGGTTTAGAAAAGAACCGGAAAGAAAACAAATCGGAAGAGAAGAAAAGAATCGGAACAGTTTATAAGAAAAACCAAACCGAGGGGATAAAAAGAGAGAGGCGGCGCGGCTACCTCGGCGAGGTTCCGGCGAGGGGCTCCGGCGAACGGCGGCGTTGGGCGGCGGCGTTGATGCACAAGGGCGGCGGCGTGTGGTGAGGGGCGGCGCGGCTATGGTGGCGGCGGCGGTGGTGAGGGGCGGCGCGGGGTGGTGTGGGGCTTGGGGAGGAGAGGGCTTTTGATTTGATGTGTTTAGAGGGGGGGTGTGGGGGTATTTATATAGGTGAGGGGAGAGGAGACTTGGGGTAGGGGACAAGAAATAGACTAGGAATAGGAAAACAAAACAAAGGAAAAGAGGCAACGGGCGCCGGCCTAGAGTCCTTTTTGGACTTGGCTAAGAGGCAAGAGGCGGCGGCCTGGCTGCCTGCGCCTGGCGCGGCGCGCACGCGGGAGGGGAGGAGCCGGCTGGCAGGGCCTTTGGCCCGGCTGGCCTGGCGGGAGTTTCTTTTTTTTTTAAATCGGTTTCGCGCGCAGAAAAACATAGAAAAGAAAATCTAAACGAACTCCAAAATTCCTAAAGTAAATTTTCCCCGACTCCTAAAAATGAGCCGAACAAAATTAACTTTACTCCGGGCCTAAAATGCAATTTTCGAAAACACGCATTTTTCCCTATCCAAATAAAAAGCAAACAAAACTCCGGCAACAAAATTTGATCTATTTATTAAATCTTCATTTTTCCTCAATTTTGGGAAAGTCATATTATTCCCTCTCTTATATTTTTGATATTGGAAAAATAATTGAAGATGAAATAAATAAATCAAATGATCCTCTTTTCAAATTCGAGAAAACTCTCAAATATGAAAAGAACGAAATCTCCAACTCTCTCCGAGGGTCCTTGAGTTGCGTGAAATTTCTAGGATCGACCAAAATGCAAGAAAATATGATATGCATGATGATCTATGTATAACATTCCAAATTGAAAATTTGGGATGTTACAAGCCTACCCCCCTTAAGATGAATCTCGCCCTCGAGATTCGGGTTGGCTAGAAATAGGTGAGGGTGGTCCTTGAGCAAATCTTCTTCTCTCTCCCAGGTGGCTTCATCCTCTGAGTGGTGGTTCCACTGAACTTTGCAAAACTTGATAACCTTGCTGCGAGTAACTCTGCTGGCATAATCGAGAATCTTTACTGGCTTCTCTTCATATGTTAAGTCATTATCCAACTGAATCGCTTCGAGTGGCACTGTATCTCTTAGCGGTACTTCCGCCATTTCGGCATGACATTTCTTCAGCTGAGAAACATGGAATACATCATGAACTCCTGACAGTCCCTCTGGTAATTCCAACTTATAAGCGACTTCTCCCATACGTTGCAAGATCTTATACGGTCCAACGAAACGCGGTGCTAATTTTCCCTTAACTCCAAAGCGCTTAACTCCTCGAAGTGGGGATACTCGAAGATAAACTCTGTCTCCGGTTTCGTAAACTGTCTCCTTGCGTTTAGAATCTGCGTAGCTCTTCTGCATGGACTGGGCTACCTTGAGCCTATCGCGAATCAACTTAACTTTCCGTTTAGACTCCTTAATCAAATCTGGTCCAAAGAATTGACGGTCTCCAACTTCGTCCCATGACAACGGTGTCCTGCACCTCCTTCCATATAAAGCTTCGAAAGGTGCCATCTTCAAACTGGTTTGGTAACTGTTGTTATAAGAAAACTCCGCATACGGCAAGTTATCGTCCCAACTAGATCCATAATCTAGGGCACAAGCTCTCAGCATATCTTCCAAAATCTGATTGACTCTCTCGGTCTGTCCATCTGTCTGCGGATGAAAAGCTGTGCTGAACTCTAGTCTGGTTCCTAAAGTTTCATGCAACTGATTCCAAAACTTTGAGGTAAATTGGGTTCCTCTATCTGATACGATACTCCTCGGAACTCCATGCAAACAAATGATCCTAGTCATGTATATCTTTGCCAACTTAGCACTGGTGTAAGTGGTCTTAACTGGAATAAAATGTGCTACCTTCGTCAAACGATCAACTACTACCCATATCGAATCGTAGCCTGCCTTTGTCCTGGGTAGTCCTGTGTTAAAATCCATGCCTATCTTATCCCACTTCCATCCAGGTATCGGCAATGGTTGTAACAATCCTGCTGGCTTCTGATGCTCTGCCTTTACTCTCTGACATACGTCACAAACTGCTACATATGCTGCAATATCCTTCTTCATTCCAGTCCACCAGAATGTTTCCTTCAAATCCAAATACATCTTGGTATTCCCTGGGTGAATCGAATACGGTGAATCATGTGCCTCTTGCAAAATCAACTTCCTGATCTCTGGGTCATTGGGCACATAAACACGGTCCTCAAACCATAGGGTATCGTGCTCATCCTCATGAAATCCCTTTGCTTTTCCTTTGCTCATTTTCTCTTTTATAGCAGCAATCTCCTTGTCAGATTTCTGAGCTTCTCTGATCTTATCCAGCAATGTTGACTGAATCTCCAATGCTGCTACATATCCTCTAGGAACTATTTCCAAACATAGTTCACGAAGGTTTTCTGCTAACTCCTTGGGTATTTTCTCTGTCACTAGGGTATTGACATGGCTCTTACGGCTCAATGCGTCAGCTACTACATTAGCTTTTCCGGGATGGTAATGTAATCTCATATCATAATCCTTGATGAGCTCCAGCCATCTCCTTTGTCTGAGGTTCAACTCCTTCTGCGTGAAAATGTACTTCAAACTCTTGTGATCCGTGTACACCTCACAATGATTTCCAATGAGGAAATGTCTCCACATCTTCAAAGCATGCACTACGGCTGCTAACTCTAAATCATGCGTGGCATAATTCAACTCATGAGGCTTCAGTTGCCGTGAAGCATACGAAACAACTCTTCCTTCCTGCATAAGCACTGCTCCAAGTCCTCGACGTGAAGCGTCGCAATACACCTCATAATCCTTGGTCTGATCGGGCAAAATCAACACTGGTGAGGTAACCAAGCGTTTCTTCAACTCCTGGAAACTAGCCTCACACTCCTCAGTCCATTTGAACTTAGTATCCTTCTTCAACAATTCAGTCATAGGCTTTGCAATCTTTGAAAAGTTCTCAATGAATCTCCGGTAGTATCCTGCGAGTCCAAGAAAACTCCGGATCTCTCCAACTGTTGTTGGTGCTTCCCATTCTGTTACGGTCTCAACCTTAGTGGGGTCAACTGCTATACCTTCTTCGGATATAACATGTCCGAGGAATCCAACTTCCTTCAACCAAAACTCACATTTGCTGAATTTGGCGTATAACTGATGTTCCCTTAGTTTCTCCAAAACCAAACGCAAATGTTCCTTATGCTCCTCTTCATTCTTAAAATATACCAGGATGTCATCAATGAACACTACGACAAACTTATCCAAAAACTCCATAAACACTTTGTTCATCAGGTTCATAAAATAGGCAGGTGCGTTAGTCAATCCAAATGACATAACGGTATACTCATACAGTCCATATCTCGTGGTGAATGCTATCTTAGGTATGTCCTGCTCCCGAATCTTCAATAGATGGTACCCTGATTGCAAATCGATCTTGGAAAACACTTTAGCTCCTTGCAACCGATCAAACAGATCGTTGATCATTGGCAGTGGGTACTTATTCTTGATGGTTACTTCATTCAATCCCCGATAATCTACGACCATCCTTAATGATCCATCCTTCTTTTCCACTAGATGTACGGGTGATCCCCTAGGCGAAGAACTTGGGCGAATGTAACCTTTATCCAATAACTCCTTAATCTGATTCTTAATTTCCTCCAAATCCTTTGCTGGCATCCGGTACGGTCGCTTCGATATTGGGCCAGTGCCTGGCAAAAGTTCAATCAAAAACTCAATATCTCTATCCGGTGGCATGCCTGGTAATTCCTTAGGAAATACATCAGGAAAATCCTTCACCACTGGTACTTCCTCTTGCACAACTCCTGTTAGGCAGTTTACTTGTGTCCTGTTTGGCACATGCCGGGATACATACTTAATCCTTCTTCCTTCTGGTGTTGTAAGCAAAATTGTCTTACTGGCACAATCGATGTTTCCTCCATACATCGACAGCCAATCCATACCAAGAATCACATCCAGACCTTGGGATTCCAAAATAATTAAATCCGTTGGGAAAACATGCCTTCCTATACTTAATGGCACTTGGAAACATCCTTGTCTGGCCATGTACTCTGCTCCTGGCGAGCTTACTAGCATAGGCGTTTTAAGAATCCTAGTGGGCAGCCTATACTTTTCTACAAATCCCCTTGATATGAATGAATGCGATGCTCCAGTATCAAAAAGAACGAGTGCAGTAAATGACTTAACCAAAAACTTACCTATTAGTGCATCGGGCTGATCTTCAACCTCCTCCACATTAATGTGGTTCACATGTCCCCTATTGAAAGGGTTCGGCTTCTTCCCAGAGCTTCCATTGCCATTTCCATTCTGGCCTTCGGGACATTCATTGGCATAATGTCCGGTCTTGGAACACTTGAAACAAGTGACTTGACTCAGGTCTCTCTTGGTTGGGGTCGATGGGGTGGTCCGGTTCTGGCCGTTGCTTCCTCCATTCCCATTACCATTCTTGTGGCCATTATGGTTGTGCGAACTACCTCCTCCATGGGTATGCTGAAACTTAAATCCCGGTTTAGGGGTAAAACGGGGCTTCTGCTGGGCTCCAGAGTTATACTTCCCCTGTCCATACTTCCTCTTACGGTTTTCAATCTGCTGTTGCTTCCCTTCAATCATGATGGCACGATCTACCAACTCCTGGTAGTTGTTGAAACTCGCTACCATCAACTGCATGCTTAGCTCATCATTCAATCCTTCCAGAAACTTCTCCTGCTTAGCTGCATCCATAGCAACGTCATCTGGGGCATAACGTGCTAACTTGCTGAAGTCGTCAACGTACTGGCCAACTGTCCTTCCTCCTTGGCGTAAGTTGCGAAACTCACGCTTCTTTATGGCCATAGCTCCTGCTGAAACATGGGCAGTGCGGAAAGCTTGCTGAAACTGATCCCATGTGACAGTGTCTACTGGGTAGGTGGCTGTGAAATTCTCCCACCATGCTGCCGCGGGTCCGTCAAGATGATGTGCGGCAAACTTCACTTTCTCACCATCCGTGCATCCTGCAGTGGTCAACTCCCTTCCTATCTTGCGGAGCCAATCATTTGCTACTATTGGCTCGGTGCTACTGGAAAACACCGGCGGATTCAGCCTAAGGAAACAGGCTAAGTGGTCAATAGGTGGTGGTGGGTTGTTGTTGTTGTTCTGCTGGTTCTGGACTAACATCTGCATCAATTGATTCTGTTGCTGGATCAACTGAGTGAGCTCCGGTGGGAATCCATTGTCACGTCTCGAAGGCATCTAAGGGTTTATAAAAGACGAGAATTAAGAATAGAGTGAGGTCTAAAGGGAAAACACTACCCGAATGCACATGAGCAAATGCACACAAAAATCACTTCATTCAATCAAACAAGGGATTACGACGGTCTAACTATCGCAAAAGTGCTCAAACTATTGTGTTTACAGGGGGAATACTACTACTATCTGGTGGTCTTCTAGAAATTTGAACCGGTGGAAGACTCCATGATATCCGCTCCAGCTTCGTCTTCAAAGTCGGGTTCACTTGGATCCGAATCGGTGTCGTCGATGATGATGTAGTCGTCCGGACATGCGACGTACTCGTCTTCCTCCTTGGATCCTAACTTCCTCTTGAGTTCTTCAATCTCCCTGCTTAAGATCGCCATTGTGTCTCGCTAGAGCTACGATCTCGTCCATGTAGTCCTTGCGTGTAGACTTCAGTTCTCCTTCTAGCTCGATGATCCTTGCCTTCGCATTCTTCAACTCTATCATATCATTGCACATCTGGTTCTCGTGGCATCGAATGTGCTGGTTTAACTCTTGGATGAAAGATGCAATGGATCTATCCTTCTTGGTGCTGACTAACTCCCATTGTTCATCTCGGCGTCCGCAAATCTGGTAGATAGTGTCCTTGAGGTCTTCTTCATAAACTTCTCCAATGCGTCCTATGGTGATATGAGCTGCCATGCTCCTTCCCAGACTCTAGGTTGGTGCATTGAAAACACTATCTATAGGCTTCGTGATTGGCGCGAATGTCCTTCCCGGAACGTGAGCTTGAATCTTCCAGCGCTCCTCTTCAGGCAGAGTGGCGTTGAAGGTTCCCGTGAAACTTGGTAATCCAATGTTCAGGTACTTGGTGACTTCTGGATTTCGCTTGAAGGAAGTCTAAAAGGTGTGCCTTCATCCGGTTGAGCGTACTTAATCTCCGCGTTCGTCATCCTAAAAGAGTAGAAAAGATGAGGAGTTAGAAAATGAGAAGAGAGTGATGATCTATGGCTTTAACTTAGTGGTCGTGTCCTACAGTCAGCGTGTGCTCTGATACCATTCTGTAGCGACCAGACCTCAAACAGTCTGATCTCTATGCTCAGGTGTCATCCCTGGATCAGTAATGCTGACACCACACAGTACATCGAAGGATTTATAGCAGAGTGGCAATCACACACTTATTACATCGTTGTCTCAAAGAGACTTATTACAATAAATATGGCTTAAGGCCATATAGTGTCGATAACAGCGGAAGACTTGGAAGGTAAATGGGTCCATCAACTCCAACGGCATCACTGAGTATAGGGCCACAACCTAAAAGCACCTTACTCGTCGTCTGAAAAGTCTGCAACATGAGAAGTTGCAGCCCGAAAACGGGTCAGCACATGGAATATGCTGGCAAAGTAACACATAGAGAGTAATGGAATGAAACAGCTATACTATATGCATATATGGCTGGTGGAAAGCTCTATGGTTACAGTTTTGCGTAAAGCCAGTTTTTCCCTACTGCAAAGGAATAAATTTATTTAACTATCATGGTGGTTGTGAAACATTGAGAATGGTTGACAGCATTCTCAATCCCAATTAAAAGTAATTAAAACCCAGCAACATTAATTAGAAGTAACATGTTGAGATTCACAATGATATTCAAGTACTAGATACTCAAGTTGTCCATAACCGGGGACACGGCTAATCATGATTAGTTTGTACACTCTGCAGAGGTTTGCGCACTTTTCCCCACATGACTCGATCGCCTCCGTTTGTTTTCTCGCACTACAAGGTGTTTGAGAAACAGATGACCGAGACATAGTCTTTCAGAAGCGGTAGCACCTTACATGTGGGGTAGACCGTACCACCTATAACCCCTACATCTGCTAGTCCACCCCGTAAGAGTTCGCACAACTTAGTCAACTATGCCAGAGCCCATAGTAGCATGCGGCTGCACACGGAAGTTTCTAGCATGAAAGATCTTATGATCCCTTTGAGCCTGGGTGGCGGTCCAAAAAAAACAGGTGCCTCAATCCACCCAGATGTGTGTTTAAATTGCCACCTTAGATAAACCATTAAAATTATCAACTCACATCTGTCATGGATTTCACTCACCCAATCCACGTCTACTAGCATAGCATGGCATAATAAGCAAACGTAGAAGTAACTCCCAAAGGTTTCATAATAATACAGGTAATAGGTACTACCTCATCTACTTCCCATCCCACAATTTAATTAGATCCTAATCATGCAATGTGAGAGGATTTATCTAATGCAATAAAACATGGGTTGTAGAAAAGGTATGATCAAAGTGTTACTTGCCTTGCTGATGATCCGCGAGACCTAGGGTTTCGAAGTAACAAGCGGCGCAATCCGGGTGATCTATTGCAGACAAACAACAAGCATACAATAAGTACTCATCTAATGCACAGGTAAAACTCGAACAAGAGAACGAACCAGAAAGTTCAATTTAAGAACTCCGGTTGCAAAGAAAGAAAGAACCGAACAGACGACGGAAAAACAAACGGCGGAAGAAAACAACTCAATTCTAGCAAGTTGAAACTACGTCATTTTTTACCGGGGCAAAAACTTGTTCAAGTTGATTAGACGGAACGGCGGTTTCGCAACGAAACTCCAGGCGCTTGAATCACCTAATTCCGATAAACGAGCGAGAAGAAAGACTAGAACGAAGATCAGATCTGAGATCACGATCGCGGAATAAATCCGACGAAAAGAAAAAGAAGAACGATTAAACGAACGGGCGTTGTTAACCGGGGAAAAATTGGTGATCACGTTCGTTGAGACGAATGGTCCAAAAGAAGAACGAAAACCGATCTAGGGTTTTCAGAGAAAAAGACCGAAACGAAAAACCGATCTAGAAACCGGAACGGTTTAGAAAAGAACCGGAAAGAAAACGAATCGGAAGAGAAGAAAAGAATCGGAACGGTTTATAAGAAAAACCGAACCGAGGGGATAAAAAGAGAGAGGTGGCGCGGCTACCTCGGTGAGGTTCCGGCGAGGGGCTCCGGCGAACGGCGGCATTGGGCGGCGGCGGCGGTGCACAAGGGCGGCGGCGTGTGGTGAGGGGCGGCGCGGCTATGGTGGCGGCGGTGGTGGTGAGGGGCGGCGCGGGGTGGTGTGGGGCTTGGGGAGGAGAGGGCTTTTGATTTGATGTGTTTAGAGGGGGGTGTGGGGGTATTTATATAGGTGAGGGGAGAGGAGACTTGTGGTAGGGGACAAGAAATAGACTAGGAATAGGAAAACAAAACAAAGGAAAAGAGGCAACGGGCGCCGGCCTAGAGTCCTTTTTGGACTCGGCTAAGAGGCAAGAGGCGGCGGCCTGGCTGCCTGCGCCTGGCGCGGCGCGCACGCGTGAGGGGAGGAGCCGGCTGGCTGGGCCTTTGGCCCAGCTGGCCTGGCGGGAGTTTCTTTTTTTTTAAATCGGTTTCGCGCGCAGAAAAACACAGAAAAGAAAATCTAAATGAACTCCAAAATTCCTAAAGTAAATTTTCCCCGACTCCTAAAAATGAGCCGAACAAAATGAACTTTACTCCGGGCCTAAAATGCAATTTTCGAAAACACGCATTTTTCCCTATCCAAATAAAAAGCAAACAAAACTCCGGCAACAAAATTTGATCTATTTATTAAATCTTCATTTTTCCTCAATTTTGGGAAAGTCATATTATTCCCTCTCTTATATTTTTGATATTGGAAAAATAATTGAAGATGAAATAAATAAATCAAATGATCCTCTTTTCAAATTCGAGAAAACTCTCAAATATGAAAATAACAAAATCTCCAACTCTCTCTGAGGGTCCTTGAGTTGCGTGAAATTTCTAGGATCGACCAAAATGCAAGAAAATATGATATGCATGATGATCTATGTATAACATTCCAAATTGAAAATTTGGGATGTTACAGATGACCTATGTATAACATCCAAATTGAAAATTGGGATGTAACAAAAAACAAAAAAAAATGCATTAAAACAAACTAAACTGAGAACATTCGCTACTTAGAACCGATCAGAAATAACCGAGAAAACCGAAATAAACCGACAAAACCCTAAAAACCCGATCTAGGTTTTTACCTAAAAACCGGCGAGTCGGCGGTGGGTTTTCCGGCGAGACGGCGGCTCCGGCGGACGGCGGCGTGGGGCTGCAGTGCGGCGGCGCGGCGTTGGG